>NW_003852469.1:1826790-1832048 GCF_000181295.1 Otolemur garnettii | reverse complement strand
TCCTGGGCTCAAGCGAGTCTCCTGCCTCAGCCTCCCAAGTAGCTGGGACTACAGGCGCCCGCCACAACGCCTGGCCATTTTTTGGTTGTAGCCATCATTGTCGTTTGGCAGGCCCGGGCTGGGGATTCGAACCCACCACCTTAGGTGTATGTGGCTAGCGCCTTAGCCGCTTGAGCCACAGGCGCCAAGCCCAACTCTTTACTCTTAAGTTCACTAGGGTCCATTTATAAAAGGTAGATAATTTTTTTGGGGGGAGACAGACTCTATGTCGCCCTTGGTAGAGTGCCGTGGTGTCACAATTTACAGCAACCTCTAACTCTTGGGCTTACACGATTTTTTTTTTTTCTTTGCGGTGTTTGGCCAGGGCTGGGTTTGAACCCACCACCTCCAGCATATGAGGCCAGCGCCCTACTCCTTTGAGCCACAGGCACCACCCGGCTTACAGGATTGTCTTGCCTCAGCCTCCCAAGTAGCTAGGACTACAGGCACCCGCCACAAAAACTAGCTATTTCTTTTGTTATTATTGTCATTATTGTTTAGCGGACCCAGGCTGGGTTTGAACCTGCCAGCTTCGGTGTATGTGGCTGATGCCGTAACCGCTATACTATGGGCACCCAGCCAGTTCATTGTAGTCTTAAACTCCTGGGCTCTAGTGATCCTCCTGCCTCAGTCTCCCAAGTAGCTTGGAAAGTGGGCACCACATCACCCAGCTTATACATGCATTCTTATACTGAACTGTGCGTCTCTCGTTACCAAAAAGACTGTGAACTCCATTAGTTAAAGATCATGACTTACAGGCAGCACCTGTGACTCAAAGGAGTAGGGCAGCGGCCCCATATACCGGAGGTGGCAGGTTCAAACTCGGCCCCAGCCAAAAAAAAAAAGAACTGCAAAAGATCATGACTTATGTTTCCAGGGTATCCTCTACATCTTTGAAAATGATGCAACCTCAGGACTGTGAGGTCCCTTTAAAGATCATCGTGCCCAACGTAGCCGTAAAAGCACAAGCTCTGATGGCAAAGTAGGTGAAATCTGGGCTCCAAAATACTGGTTTCGTAGCTCTGGGGACCTTAATCTCTCTGAGACTGTGTTAAATAGAAACCGGACAACTACCTTTCAAAGTTTGATTTGAAGAATGAAATAATATACAAAAAAACTAAATTCTGTAGCTTACAAATAGAAAGCTCTCAAAAAGTAGCTTTTCTAGCCTTCAGTTGGAACAGCTGAAGGAACTGAATGAACTCATGGGTTCTCACTTTCTGAAGAGCACTGCAGCTTCGGAGAGAGAAAGCCCAGGGAAGTCATGGATTTGTGCGGCAGGGGACCAGTTAGATCCACACACTCTCCCCCCAACCCCGTCAGCTCTGCCGGAAACAAGAGTAATACGATCAGCAAGCAGAGAGATCAATAAATCCGTTTCCACACACTGAACACTTCCATTCATCTCCTTTGACGCAAAGTTTTGTCAGTGGTTTCTGCCATTTTCATAACTTAAGAAGTGGAAATGTTAAAGTGGCTGTTTTATGGATGAGAGGGGGGTAAAAGTTTACGCCAATTTTAACACGATTGTATTTCACTGTATAAAACATGTCCCTTCTTCTCAAAAGGCCTTTGGCCTATTAATATAAATCCAAATTTCAGTCACTGAACGGACAGGAGCCAAACAATGTTGCAATAGACTTGTGTCTCCTTCCCCATTTGCATATCAAGCAGATGCCAGTAAAACAAGTATCTTCTGTGTTAGCAAATACAGCCAGAAATTTCCATGCACAGCCACCCTTAGCTCTGTACCTGTCAGTGATCTCGCTGAGAGGGCTGAAGAATCCCAGGGACCCTAAGGTCAAAACCACCCTCCCCTGCCCGTCACTGTCTCAGGATCACCTATGTCCTCACTGACTCCAGGGTCTTCTAAGCTTCCTCCCACATCCTCAGTTTTCCCTTATTTGTTGTTGTTATTTTTTTTTTTCCCAGTTTTTGACCAGGGCTGGGTTTGAACCCACCACCTTCAGTCTGTGGAGCCGGCACCCTACTCTTTTGAGCCACAGGCACCGCCCAGTTGTTATTTATTTTTGAGACAGGGTCTTGCTATCTCCCAGGCTAGAGTGCAGCTGTGTATCATAGCTCACTGCAGCCTCAAACTCTTAGGCTTAAGCAATCCTCCTGCCTCAGCCTCCCAAGTAGCTGGGACTGCCAGCATGCACCAACATGGCTTTGTTTTTTGTGGTTTTTTTTTTTTTAACTTTTCTCCAGGCAGGGTCTTGACAGGGTGCTCAGGCTGGTCTCGAACTCCTGACTTCATGGGATCCTCCTACCTCTACCTCCCAAAGTGCTAGGATTACAGGCATGAGCCACCTTGCTGGCCTCCCATTGTCTTTTTATTCACAACTCCGTACTTGCTTCTGACCAGCCTCCTCACATTCCCCATTCACATGGCTTCATTTCCACACATTTGAAGTCTTGCCCAGCTCTGCTGGCAATCAGTCACCCACCTTGGCCTCGAAGCCGGCCTTGAGATCCGCAAATCGTTCTCCTTCGTGTTTGTGTTCAAGACCCACACAAAGTTCTTAGAAACTAAACACGGACCAGCCACCCTCAACACAGATTCAGGCCTACCCAGCTGGTACTCGGGACTCCCTACAATTCACCCAACTTTCCCTTCTTGGCAACCACAGAGGATCCCCCTCCCCTGGCAGGCAAATCTCCTGGCTGCTGCCTAAACTTGCAGAAATCATTTCTGCCTCTGTGCCTTTCTCCCGGGCCATGCTTCCTCCTCAAGGAATCCATGCTGCTCTTTCCCTCCCCTCCCCCAGCCCACCCACTCAAATCATAAGCTTCCTCCCTGAGGTCCAACCAAGTTCCCCCACTCAGTGAAGTCTTCACCCCTCTAAGTTCCTATATTTCCCTGTCCCGTGACCGGCACTTAATAACTGGTGGCCTGCTATAGCTGTTTTCCTTTTCATCTCAACTTTTCGCGTGACAGTCATTTCCTCATGAGCACGAACCAGAAAGCACACTCTAAGAAACTGAACATGGGGCGGCGCCTGTGGCTCAAAGGCCCCATATGCCGGAGGTCGCGGGTTCAAACCCGGCCCCGGCCAAAAAAAAAGAAACTGAACATGATGAAACGAGGCAAATAAAATCTTCCAAACTACAACAACCAATTTCATTTTTTCAGGATCCTTTCTAGCTCCCGCCCATTTCGGTATACTTTTTGACATGGTCCTACTAGCAGATTCAATCACAGTTACACATAGTTCTACCCCTGTTTCTTCCCCAACAGAGAAATGTTCAAAGGTTTGATCATCGTCATTTTTAATGGCTGCATAATGGTCCCTCTCTGCAAAGGAGGTGAGAAAAGCCTCACCTTTTTTTGCTACACCCCCTTTGAATAAAAGGATTTGTTGAGGCTGAGGCAAGAGAATCGCTTAAGCCCAAGAGTTTGAGGTTGCTGTGAGCTGTGACACCAGAGCACTCTACCCAGGGTAACAGCTTGAGACTGTCTCAAAAAAAAAAAAAAAAAAAGGATTTATGTAAAATTTGGAATCAGTCAAAAGGTCACACTGAAGGACTGATAAGCTCACAAGTTAACTTAAGGCTACAGGTTCCCCACCACCTGACCCTATTTAACATTATTTCACACTTCTTCTTTTTCACTGCATCAAGTATGGTCAAGCGCAAAGTAAACTCATTTGAAACACCTGCTGAAATAAATGCATTATCCAGTCTCCATCCCACCTAAAATAACTCATTTCCCTGTTTCTATCTCAATTTCTTTTTTTTCTTTTTTTTTGAGGTGGAGCCTCAAGCTATCCCCCTTGAGTAGAGTGCCATGGCATCATGCTCACAGCAACCTCCAACTCCTGAGCTCAAGCGAGTCTCCTGCCTCTGCCTCCCAAGTAGCTGGGACCACGGGTGCCCGCAACAATGCGCCTGGCCATTTTTTGGTTTCAGCCATCATTGTTGTTTGGCGGGCCCAGGCTGGGGATTCGAACCCACCACCTTAGGTGTATGTGGCTGGCGCCTTAGCCGCTTGAGCCACAGACGCCGAGCCTCTATCTCAATTTCTAGTGTAATTTTCTGGCTCCGTTGCCTTCAGCTAAGTAGACAGCAAAAGTATTTTCTAAATACTTCCTATATACATTTATTTATTTATTTTGGTAGTTGAACCTTATACAGATTTAAACACAGGAAATCCCTGGAGGAAAGGCAGGAAGATTCCACACTACTATCTAAGCTAGACATCTGGCAGGCAGTCAATAATTGTTCATCTATCTATTAATTTTTTTTACTACCTACAGCTGGCTGGGCGCAGTAGCTCACACCTGTAATACTAGCACTCCGGGAAGCTGAGGCAAGTGGACAGCTTGAGCTCACGAGTTCCAAACCAGCCTGAGCCAAACTAAGACCCCGTCATTACTAAAATAGAAAAACCAGCCAGGCGTTGTGGCGGGTACCTGTAGTCCCAGCTACGTAGGAGGCTGAGGCATTGAAGAATCACTTAAGCCCAAGAGTTTGAGGTTACTGTGAGCTCTGACACCACGCACTCTACCTAGGGTGATACAGTAAGACTCTGTCTCAGAAAAAAAAAGAAGAAAGGTGGCACCTGTGGCTCAAAGGGGTAGGGTGCTGACCTCATATGCCAAACCTAGCCCTGGCCAAAAACTGCAAAAAGAAAAAAAAAAGAAAAGAAAAACTGAGGCAAGAGGATCACTTGAGCCCAAGAACTGGAAGTTGCTGTGAGCTACAATGTCACAACACTCTACCCGGGGGAAGGTTTGAGACTCTGCCTCAAAAAGTGAAAAAATAAATAAACTACCTAAAGTTATAAAACATCAAATTCCCAAAAAGGAGAGCGTTGCTGAACTAATACCACCAATTATGCCTATCAAACTTCCAACTCAAGTAATGATTAGACTCATTAGTAGTGTTCTATATTGTACAATCAAGCACCCAAGAGGTATCTATTGAGATGCAGTCTGAACAACATTAAAAAATAGTATCTGCAAATACGACCGCAAGATCTCATGACAAAAGTTTCCCCTTTTTCATTAGCTGCTTAGCTTTGTATCTCAGACAAAGAAAAGCAAAAATAAATGTACTGGCTCGGTGCCTATAGCTCAACCGGCTAAGGCGCCAGCCATGTACACCTAAGATGGCGGGTTCGAATCCCCAGCCCGGACCTGCCAAACAACAATGATGGCTGCAACCAAAAAATAGCCGGGCGTTGTGGCGGGCGCCTGTGGTCCCAGCTACTTGGG
>NW_003852469.1:1821514-1825098 GCF_000181295.1 Otolemur garnettii | reverse complement strand
AAAAAAAAAAAAAAAAGAAACGAAACCAATGGGGAAAGAGAGAAGTCTTTCTGTGATGCTAAGCTGCCTCTTTTTAGCACTGACATTTCCAAGTTTTTCTGTGAAAAGGAAATTCTAAGAATGTGCTGAAACCATCCTTTCAGAATCAATTCCCAGAGATGTTGTGTTTCATGTAGCTTAAAAAAAAAAAAAAAATCATTGTGATGGTAAACTTGAAGTTAACTGTAATAAAGATGCCAGAATATTTAGAAACTCACGGTCCTGAAAACTTTCAGAGTTCTAAGTTATTTCACTTTGTCAGAGCCTGAAACAGGCGAGGCCAAGGCTGAGGCTCAATCTTGCCCTAGTTGAAAACTAATTAAGGTCTTAGGGAAAAACTCACCTGACAGCCTTAAGCAGACTTAGCAGGAACAAAAGGACAAACCAACTCCAACAGATAACTCGGAGGGAAGAGATAAGCTAACTTCCACTACGGCAACCCAACAGAGTCTATGCCAACTGGTTGAGCTGTAGGTCTCTATATACACAGGAGAGAGCCAAGAAAAGTAAAACCACCTGTACTTCATACATAAAATTAACCACACCTGATTAGAAACCAAGACACGGTGAGAAAAGAGCAAGTGGTTCTGAAAAATACAAATGATTCTCATTAGTTAAGAGTCATATTCACTGCAAAACCACCTCCTGGGACTACAACAGTGATCTCAACAACATGACCTTGTATATAACGTGTGTTCAAATATGTTATCTCATTTAAAGTAACTACCACTCATGCTGCTAGTTATATAACAAAGTCAAGACCAGCCCACCTCCTCTCCTGATCTGCAGCTGGGGGCTCTCCACGCCACCTGACTCTCCACAGATGATTTAAATGTACTCAGTTTATCGGCTTTCTCTACCCTCCCTACAGACTTAAAAAGAATGTCAGAAAGATACAATTTCACAAGAATCTTGGCACTTAAACTATTTATTGTTGAGAGATGACGAATAGGACTTCAAGCAAACCCAAAAATTTCTCAACAGTCAAAAAAAAAAAAAAAACAACTCTCTTTTGCCCAACTCCAAGGTATTTACAACTTTTCAAGACCGTCCGGGTTACAGATATAGGAAGCGACACCCCAAGACGAGGGGCTTCAGTGTCGCAGGCCACCAAAGTGCGGGCTGGGGCAACTCGAACGGAGACGAAGGGTGCCCGGCCGTCCCGTGGCCGCAGCCGGGTGAGGGCCAGGGCCGTGGTGACAGCTGGCGGGGACCAGCGGGCAGAGGGGACGCGGCTAGGCGGGGGGCGGGGGCTCCCTCCCGGACAGGCAAGAGGGAGGCGAGAGGGCGGCTGGGGCGGAGCGCCCGGCGGAAGGGGCAGCGGGAAGGGCGGCCGGCCGGGACGTGGGGCCCCCGGCGCCCTGGGACGGGGCCGGCCAGGGGAGGGGCGTGCCCGCGCGGGGGGTGGCGCGCGAGAGACCTCCGGGTGCCCAGGCCGCCCTCCAGCTCCGCCGCGGACTCCAGGGGCGGGGCCGGACGGACCCCCCACGGTGGCCGAGGGACTGGCGCACCAGGCACCTGCCGCCTCCGCCGAGGCGGCCCGGGCGGGATCGGCTCTCACCTCGTCGGTTCATGGGCCGGATCCGCACCGCGACTTTCACTTTGGAGTCTCCCATCCTGCGGCCGCCGGAGTTCTCGCTCGGCTTCCGTCTGCTACGGCCACCGGGCAACTCCTCGGGGCTGACCCGGCGGGAGGGGGCTGCGAGGGGCGGGGCCGGGGGCGGGGCCTGGGCGGGGCCGCAGGGCTCCGGGCGCGCCGCGCTGCACCACGGGACTTGTAGTCCCCGCTGGCCGGGGCACGGGGCGGGAACCCTGCAAGCGCGCTTAGGTCGCCGGAGCTCGTACTCTGCAGTCCCGGCTTTTGTAAACGCCCGTTTCTTTACCATTCTTACCCTAGCTGTTAGTGTGGAGACGTAAGCTGTTGAAGAGCTGGTAATGTTCCTGAAAACAGTGGATTAGAGGGCCTGGGAGACCCTGCTACCCTTTCGTGCTCGTTTCCTGCCAATCTTAGGGCTTGATCCTGGCTCAGAGATTTCCTCTGCCTGGATTGCCCTCCCCGCCTTGTTTGCTGAACTCGACCTTCAAGACGAGTTAAAAGTCACCTCTTTTGAAAGCGTGCTGCATAAATCCACGGTTTAACACTATCCTTTGAGTCCCCCTTTGGGACAAGACCTTAGGATAAGGAACCATCTGAGTTCAAATCCCAACTCAGTACTTCCCAGCCCTGTGACCAAGGGCAAGTTATTTGACCTTTTTGTGCTTGTCTTTTCCTATATAAAATGGAGACAGTAACATGGGCACACTTGAAAACAATAGAGATTTATTTACTTTAACCTGACCTGTAGTAGAGACCCGGTAAACATCTATGGCACTGGGTGAAGGAATGAAGTCACGCTGGAATTAGCTCCATCTTGGCCCTGGCAGACAGTGCTAACTCGTAGCCTGTGGGCCAGATCCATTCTGCAAACGTTCTGTTTGGCCCAGCGGTATTAGCCAGCGTGTAAAAATCAGATTTGTACATGCAGTATTGGAAATAGTGGATTGGAACTTAGCAGCACAGCAGCAGCCACCGACCGCCTGGACCTTGTGAGTTGGCCCCTGCTTAGGTATGTTTAAATGATAGTTCAGAACTCAGAAACATTTTACAGATGAGTAAATCAGAAAGCTGGCAAGACGTGTTCTTTCATCCACCATCCGGTTGCTGAAAGATAATACAACCACAGATTTTTAAAAAGGATAAAAGTACCTTTAATAGTAAGGAAATTCTGACACATCCTGAAACATGAATGAACTTTGAGGCATTACTCTAAGTGACACAAATAAGCAGGCACAAAAGAACAAATACTATATGACTCCACTTCTAGAGATGGATAGAGGCATAAAATCCATAGAAATAAAAAGCAGACTGGGAGTTACCAGGGACCGGGAGGAAAGGGAGTGGGGAGTTAGTATTCAATGGGTACCCAGTTTCTTGGGAGGATAAAAATGTATTAGAAATGAATGGTGGTGGCTCAGCACCTGTGGCTCAAGTGGCTAAGGCGCCAGCCACATACACCTAAGGTGGCGGGTTCGAATCCAGCCCAGGCCCTCCAAACAACAATGTTGGCCGCAACCAAAAAAACCAGCCAGGCATTGTGGTGGGCGCCTGTGGTCCCAGCTATTTGGGAGGCGGAGGCAGAGACTCGCTTGAGCCCAGGTTGCTGTGAGCTGTGATGTCACAGCACTCTACCCTGGGGGATAGCTTGAGACTCTGTCTCAAAAAAACAAACAAAAAAAAGAAATGAATGGTGGTGATAATTGTACAGCGGTGTAAATGCACTTAATGCCCCTGAACAGTACACTTAAGAATGGTTAACGCCACGCATGGTGGCTCACATCTGTAATCCCAGCATTTGGGAAGGCTGAGGGAGGAGGCTCACTAAGGCCAAGAGGTGGAGCTTCTCATAGGCTATGACTGCACTACTGCACTCCAGCCTGGGCAACAACGGAGACCCCACCTCTTTAAAAAAAAAAAAAAAAAGGGCGGCGCCTGGTGCTCAAAGGAA
>NW_003852469.1:1804983-1820323 GCF_000181295.1 Otolemur garnettii | reverse complement strand
GGCACTCTACCCAGGGGGACAGCTTGAGGCTCTGTCTCAAAAAAAAATAAAATAAAATAAAAAAGAAAGAAAGAAAGAAAAGAAGGGTAGCTCCTGTGGCTTAGTGAGTAAGGTGCCGGCACTATGTACCGAGGGTGGTGGGTTTGAGCGCTGCCCTGGCCAAACTGCAACAAAAAAATTAAAAAAAGACAAGAAAAGAAAAATAGAAAAGACTATCTTTTTATTTATTTTTATTTTTTGAGACAGAGCCTCAAACTGTCGCCCTGGATAGAGTGCTGTAGTATCACAGCTCACAGCAACCTCCAACTCCTGGGCTCAAGCGAGTCTCCTGCCTCAGCCTCCCACCGTAGCTGGGACTACAGGCACCTGTCACAACACCTGGCTATTTTTTGGTCTTAGTTGTCATTATTGTTTGGCAGGTCCAGGCCGGATTTGAACCCACCAGCTCTGGTGTATGTGGCTGGCGCCTTAGCTGCTAGAGCTACAGGGCAGAGCCTGTATTTAAATTTAAATTTATTTAAGATAAGACTTTAGAAGGAACAAAAGCCCCTAGGAGCTCCAGAAGTGAGGGGAGAGGCATAATAGGGAAGAGGTAAGGACTTTCTCTAAAGTTCCAGAATCGGTTAAATTGCTCTGGCCATACTTGATTGGTAGAAAATGATGGTAGCTTCCCTGAGGACTGTAGGAAACCCCCCCGTGGGCTATTTCCCATTTTGAACTGGATGCAACCCTCATCTGCCTCCCTTGACTTCTGCAGTGAAGGAGAACAAAGAAGAGTCTTAAACAGGGCCCAAGACTCGAAATGCCTTTATCTTCCCGTGGAAAATCTTTCTCCGATAGCAAGAGGGAAAGGACTGAGATGCGAGTTGCAACCTGCAGCCCGGGAGCGTCAGGGGCTTCCACCCCGAATGTAACTGCAGAACGGCCTCACCCACTTGCTGCCGGGAGGCTGCAGGCTCCAACTAGAGGCAGCAGAAAGTCCTGGTGTCTCCTCAATTACTAGAAGAACAAGAGAACTAGGAATAGGCATTCTTTTGTGCCTTTGTTTTGTAAAGGGAGTACTTATGAAATCAACAATACGTATTATATATTTTATTCCAGATTAACATAAGGATACAAATGATTAGCGTACACTGTGCGCCTTTGTTAGGTAAAGTTCAAGTTGTGGTTGAGCCCTTCACCCAGGGGTGTGCTGTACACCCTTACACTGTGCACAGCAGGTGAGACCTTCCCACTCTCCCTTCCTCCCCCTCTCTCCCCACCCACTTGAATTTCACTTTGTTTTTCTCTCCTGTGGGCATGTAGCTGTTTATCTATGGGTTTCATGTTAGTATTGCATACATTAAATACTTGTTTTTCCATTCCTGCGATACTTTACTAAGAAGAATGTTCTTCAGTTCCGTCCAGGGAAATACAAAAGATGTAAAGTCTCCGTCTTTTTATGGCTCAATGGTATTCCATGGTACACACAGACCACAGTTTGTTAATGTTGGAGGGCCCAGTGCAGCCATACACAAACCCTTTCCCCTCCCCCACCCCTGCTCCTAAGACAAAGGATCTGGCTAGCCCCACCCCCTGAGAAGTCCCTGCCAAAAGACCCTAACTTTCCAGGCAAGCTGTGGAATTTGCCCACCCACTATGGCCCTATATAAAAGAGGTCTCTAACTGCCCCGGGGGTGCAGATGCCATCTTTGCACTGCCCAGGGGTAGCAGCCTAACTCTTGCATTCCCAAGTTTCTAACAGATAATCCAGACATCCTTTTTTTTTTTCTTGAGATAGGAGCCTCCAGCTGTCCCCCTGGGTAGAGTGCTGTGGCTTCACAGCTCACAGCAATCTCCAACTCCTGGGCTCAAGCAAGTCTCCTGCCTCAGCCTCTCAAGTAGCTGGGACCACAGGTGCCTGCCACAACGCTCGGCTATTTTTTGGTTGCAGCCATCATTGTTGTTTGGTGGGCCCGGGCTGGATTCGAACCCACCACCTTGGGTGTAGGTGGCTGGCGCCTTAGCCACTTGAGCCACAGGCGCCGAGCCCAGACATCTTTTTCAATAAACCTGCCTGAACATCTCTGCAGTCTCATTTCTGGGCCCCACCATTTACACCTTCAGTCCATTCATGAGTTGATGGGCACTTGGGTTGATTCCACATCTTGGTGATTGTGAAGAGAAATCAGCAAATATTTAAGGTGCAGGTACTATACCCAAAGCATTGCAGCAGATCTGTTGAGTTTAGTCTGGATAAGGAGTTTCTCATGTTTTGCCCTCATGTTGGAAAAATCTACATCATTCTATAAGATTGATTCCTAGTTTACTCTCATAGGCTCCCAAGGTAGGCGTCACTGAACATGATGACAGCTGACATTCATCAAGGGCTCACTGTGTGCCAGACACTGTCCTCAGCATTCTACATGCATCACCGCCCCTGTCTTACAGGTAAGGAAAGTGGCAGCTTCCCAGGGCCACAGGGCCTGATCTCCACTCCTCCATCGTGCCGGACGGAGAGGGTGCAGGTGCCACTGTCCAATTCACAAGAAGTCAGAAGATGTCATTTCACCACTCTGCTTTTCAGGATAGTGTCTAAAATCCCGTAGTTATAAAAAATGGAAAGGGTGTGCTAAGTTCTATTTTTTTTTTAATCTTTAGGAAGGAGGGAATGAGTTAATTGCTTCCTCAAGGCAAACTCCTCTCCAGCCTCAATCAGGATTGACCTGTTTGCCTCCATCTGCCTTTGCCAGAACACTTGGTTTTCCCAGCTAGGATCTCTCTTCACCTAACTCCCCGGCTGTGCTGCGAGTTCTCTGAGCACAGAGAAAGTGTATTTCTCACGTATTTGTATCTCCAACGCCTGGTACATATGGGGGACTGAAGACCGTTAACAAGGCAGTGTGGCCATCACCCTTGGTCAGGCTGAATGGAAGGCTGACCCTCTGTCCTGTCTTGCATAGGTTTACCATCCCCATTATCGTTCCTAAGTTGTGAACTCCTGGTGGAAGCCCAGATCTTACCAATAGCAATTATCATTTTCTGCCTTATCAGGTGCCTGGCATCGTGCTCAACACTTCACGTATGTATTCTCTTTTTATTCTCACAATAATCCCATGAGGGGCCTTTTGGCCGGAGCTGGCATCTTCCAGTAATTCACCAAGACGACAAACACAGAGGGAAAGATGACAGGCACCCGATACATGTTCTGTCCTTTAGAGAACAGGGAGTTGAGCTGGGTGCGGTGGCTCACGCCTGTCATCGTAACACTCTGGGAGGCCGAGGTGGGTGGATTGCCTGAGCTCACGGGTTCGAGACCAGCCTGAGCAAGTGTGAGACCCCATCTCTAAAAAATAGCTGGGCATGTGGCAAGCACCTCTAGTCCCAGCTACTTGGGAGGCTGAGACAAGAGAATTGCTTAAGCCCAAGAGTTTGAGGTTGCTGTGAGCTCTGACACCAGGGCACTCTACGGGGGGTGACAAAGTAAAACTCTGTCTAAAAAAAAAAAACAGGGATTGTTCCTTTGGCCACATACATGTGAATCCACAAGAAAGGCGATATTGCCAACATCCAGGGAATGGGTGCTGTTCAAAAAGGCCCCGCAGAGAGGGGAGGGACTGGTGTGCCCCCACCTCGTGGGCACCATGTTACGGTATATCGTACACCTCTTGGGTCGGGGACAAAACTACAAGAGGGACTTTACCTAACAAATGCAAACATTGTACCCTCGTAGTACTCTGAAGTTTAAAAAAGAAAGGCCCCACGATGTCACCGTGGTAAAACTGGAGAGTCTGCAGGGTTACCTGGCACACTGTTGGCATTGCTATAAACAAACAAGAGCGAGATTCTTGCCAAGAGGATTAATGTTCGCATTGAGCATGTTAAGTCATCTAAGAGCTGAGACAGCTTCCTGAAATGCATGAAGGAAAATGATCAGCAAAACAAGGAAGCCACAGAGAAAGGGACCCGGGTTCTGCAGAAGAGACGCTCGCTCTGTGAGGATCAGCGAGAGGGAGCCTCAGTGAGCTGCTAGAACCTGTTCCCTATGAACTCACAGCAGACTAGGTGTAAAAGCTAAAAGCTACTATAAGAAGGTTAAGAAAAATGAGGTTGGCACCATTGTTATGGCGCTTGGCAGGGAGGAAACTGACCCTCGCCAAGGCCCGTGAACTTGCACCGTGGCCTGAGTAAGAGAGACCTGAATGTAAGTCCCTGGTCCCCCTGTGTGCCCCTGTCCGGGCAGTCAGACCTTTCCCACTGTCCCCCTGCCTCTTCCTGTGGCCTGCTGGGTCCCACAGCCTTTCAGGATATTCCTCGGTCAAGCCCCTGCTAAAAGGGTCACAGCCTGGACTTTATCAGGATCTGAGACTGCCCCACTGAGAGAATGAGAGGCAGTGGGCCCATCCACAACCCTGACCTCCCCCGACCTGGCGCACTCTCCTCCCGTACCAATGCACAAGTCCGAGGCCTCCATCACCTCAACTTTCCCATTTTCTCACACTCAAGCCCCCTCAGGGGCCTGTTTTCTTACATCTCCAGTCTAAACTTCCCTCCTGGTGGCGTCATCAATACCACTCGGGTCCTGGGGACCCTGAAGCCTCCATCATCGGCCTCCTTTCTCCCAGGCCCCCGTGAGGAGCCCCACGCACACCCTCACACACTGCACCCTGACAAATCTGTGGCCTCTGATGCCAGTCTGGCCTCCGGAACACTTGAAACCCTCCTGCTGTGCCTTCAGGGGCCTCTGCCACTGTCCCCATTCTCTTCATGCCCCAACCCGACATGGTCACCCCATCTCCCATGTCACCTTGCTCCTTGTGACCCTACAAGAATCAGCACCGCCAGGTAAAAATTCCCTAATCCCTAAACTTCTCGTGCCCACAGCTTATCTAGGTCTGGATCTATTTCTCCCCAGGGGCACAGGTAGGCGTGAGGCTAAGGCCTCCCTTCCACTCTCTCACCCCACCTCTACGCAGCGTCCTTCTGTCTGAACCACTCAGACTTTCCTTTTCCATTGGCATCTTCTCCTCAGCTGAGAATGTCCTATGGATAAAACAATAACACTTGAATTAAAAATAAGGACGACTTCCCTGACCCTGAGCCCACTCCTGGATTCCAGCCTCCCTCCCTCCTCCAGAGCCTGGATAAGATCTACACTCACCGTCTTCTCTGCCTCACCTGACATCAGTCAACCAACCGTTCATCCCACCACCCCTTCCCCTGCCCTCACCCCTGCAGTAAAGCCATCCCGGCAAAGTGTGCCATCGACTTCCCATTGCAGACCCAGGGGGGTGGCTTTTGGCCTTCATGTTACTTGATTTTTCTGTGCTTTTTGGTGCTGTGGTCTGTGCCTTTCTCAGACCTTTCCATTCTCTCGGTTTCTATGACATCACTCTGTTCTCCTTGTTTTTTGAGGGTTTTTTGTTTTGGGGTTTTTTTTTTTTTTTTTTTTTTGAGGCTGTCATCCAGGCTAGAGTACTATGGCCTCAACCTAGTCCACAGCAACTGAAACTCCCAGGTTCAAGTGACCCTCCTGCGTCTCCTGAGTAGCTGGGACTACAGGTGCCTGCCAGCATGCCTGGCTACTGTTTGTACTTTTTTTTTTTTTTTGGCAGGGGCGGGGTTTGAACCTGCCACCTCTGGCATATGGCGCCAGCACCCTACTCCTTTGAGCCACAGGTGCTGCCCCTACTTTTTGTATTTTTAGTAGACACATGTCTTGCTTTGCTCAGGCTGGTCTCCAGCTCCTGAGCTCAAAGGATCCTCCCACTTTGGCCTCCAGGAGCGCTAGGATGACAGGCCTGAGTCACCGGACCTGGTTGTGTTTCCCTTGTTTCAATTAATTTGCTAGTTCAGTCACAAACTTCCCTACCATATGCTCGAGTACTATGTCAGGTGCTTGGGGTGCAAAGATGAAAAAAAAAAGGTCTGGTCTTCAATGATGACGATGCTTGGTCGGATTTCTGGAAAGTTTGTAACTTCTTCAAATTGGTTTACTGCTGTTTGTTTTTCAGTAGCGTTTAGGAATTCCCCATAAGGATGATACCTTTGAAAAGGAGGGGGTTCAGTGGGCTTGGCCAGGGAGACCACATGGGGGGCAAAACTAAGACTGCTCCATCCCACTCAGGAGCTCCCGGGGAAATGAGGGCTGAGTTGGAGTGAGTAGGAAAGAAAGAAGTTTAAAAAAGAAACATTAGGCTGCATCAGAAATTCGCCTTGGGGGCATAACATGCAAAAAGCTCCTCATAGATCCCTGACCTCAGAAACCACATCTCTCCCGTCTGCCTCCCCCCCCCCCCCCCCACCCCCCGCCAGAAGCCTGCAGCCTTCCTAAATTCAAAGCCTCCTCATGATCCCCCCCCAAAGACATCCCTCCAGAAAATATCCCTCCTGATTTGGTATGGGCTTCACTGAGGCTTGTTGGTTTATGATTCTCTTAAAGAGATAAAGCCACGGCTTGGTGCCCGGAGTTCAGTGGTTAAGGTGCCAGCCACATACCCCAGAGCTGGCGGGTTTGAACCCAGCCTGGGCCTGCTAAACAACAATGACAACTACAACAACAACAATTAGCCTGGCAAAGTGGTGCCTGCCTATAGTCCAGCTACTTGGGAAGCTGAGACAAGAGAATGGCTTAAGCCCAAAAATTGGAGGTTGCTGTGAACTATGACACCCCAGCACTCCACCAAGGGGGACATAGTGAGACTCCGTCTCAAAAAAAAAAGAGAGAGAGAGAGACAAAGCCACAAAACTGAGGGTTTAAGAGGCTGAACTGAACTGGCTTGGATTTTAAGGGAGTTAGATGGTCGGCAGGGTGTTGAAAGTTAAAGATGTCCCCTGAAATGGGTTGGATAGGGGGCACCCAGGCCTTGGTCACTTTTCTAGGATCTCATTTGGAATGAGCTGGGCTTTGTCAATCCAGAAGGCAAGGAACACCTTGTAAACTAGAGCATATATTCGTTTCTATTTAGTGAACCGTTCTTGAATCTATGTTGATTTGACCTACACTAAGGGGAAGCAAGGGAAGGTACTTTCATTTGCACGTGGGACAGAGGCTTTAAGGGGAAGAAGTCTAACCTCTGGGGCCAGTGTGGTGCGGCAGTGGGAACCAGGGAGACCACAGCAAAGGTCGAGTCAGGCGGGCGGCTGGAGATCACTGGGCTCTGCCCCTGGGAGGGACCTCTCCTCACACTGATGCTCTAGCTCTGGGCTCCACTGGAACCATCCAGAGCCATTCTCCCTGGGAAGCTGTGCCTCCCTATCCCACACACATCAATGTTTCCTTCTGGAAACTTCTCTAGCACTGTCCTATATGAGTGTTTGGTTACAGGCTGACTTAAATAATACATGGAGGCCTCGTCTTCTCCAATTAGACCAGGGACTTCTCAGTAGCAAGAATGATGTTTTTCTTCTTTGGGTCAGAGTGAGGAGTACGCTGCACATTTGATAAACACTAAGGACTGGACTGTGATGTTGAAATTAAAAAGGTAAGAAATGAGAGAGCCAGGAGGAAAGGAAGGGGTTAAGTCAATTACTGTATTTACTTATATATACTTATTTATTTATTTGCAGTTTTTGGCTGGAGCCGGGTTTGAACCCGCCACCTCCGGTATATGGGGCCAGCGCCCTACTCCTTTGAGCCACAGGTGCCGCCCTGAGTCAATTATTTTAACTGATATTCTAGAGTGACAGGAAATTAGAGGAATGAAGCAAGCGTAGTAGAAAGGGATCAATCTGTAGAATATCCCTTTGCTCTCTTCTTTTTTTTTTTTATTTTGAGACAGAGCCTCAAGCTGTCCCCCTGGGTAGAGTGCCGTGGCATCTTAGCTCACAGCAACCTCCAACTCCTGGGCTCAAGCGAGTCTCCTGCCTCCGCCTCCCAAGTAGCTGGAACCACAGGTGCCCAACACAACACCCACCTATTTTTTGGTTGCAGCCGTCATTGTTTGGTGGGCCCCGGCTGGATTCGAACCCGCCACCTTGGGTGTATGTGGCTGGAGCCTTAGCCACTTGAGCCACAGGTGCCGAGCCCTTTTGCCCTCTTCATTGGAGAAATGTAAGTCCCTTCTAATTTCTGAAGGACTAGAGCTCTATTCCAGCCAGAAATTTAAAAACTCTCCCCAAACACACAGATTTCACACTGAACTCTCCCCCGGGGCAGCGTCCCCTATCTGGGTGAACATCAGCTTATTCCCCCCCTTTATTGACAAGTGTCTCTAAGGAACAACATCAATAATGAATCTCTGATAGGTCTAGTTCATCTCCATAAATCATTCAAGGACAGGGGTCAGGAGAGAGTATTCTTTTGGTTTTATTCAAAGCAGATTGTACAGTTCAGGCCCCATTACTGAGCACAAAAGGGTACCCATCAAATATTCATAGGCTGTGGCACAAACGCATTGACTGCTCCGCGGGCCCACTTCCTAAGGGATTAGATTAGTCAGAGGAACCCGCACTTGCACACCCCCTAAAACCTCAGAGGTTCCCACAGCTCACCAACAAATCTGATCCAGAATTTAGAGGGATTTATGGAAACCGCAGGAGAAATGGTAAGGAGGTAAACTTTTTTTTTTTTTATTAAATCATAGCTGTGTACATTAATGCAATCATGGGGTACAGTGTGGTGTTTTCATATACAATTTGAAATACTCTCATCAAACTGGTTAACGTAGCCTTCATGTCATTTTCTTAGTTATTGTGTTAAGACATTCATACTCTTTCAGAAAGATTCACTTGTACCCTTATAGGATAAACCATAGAGGTGACCCCACCAATCACCCTCCCTCCACCCATCCATCCCCCTTCCCTCCAACTATTTTGTTTATTTAGAAGCAGCAACTGACTTTTTGGCCAGGGTTGGGTTTGAACACGCCACCTCCAGCATCCTACTCCTTTGAGCCACAGGCACCGCCCGAAGAAACAACTGACTTTTTCTACCAAGGACAATTTGGAGAAAGAAAATCCTTCTCCAAGAAATATTGGAAGAAAATACATTTTTTTGTTCTTTTTTTTTTATTAAATGATAGCTGTGTACAGTAATGCAATCATAAGGAAAAGAGATCTTGCAGAAATACACGTGGGGTGGAATCCCTACCGTCAAAAACACTTCCCTCCTTGTTCGTTATTATACTTTTTTCAAATACAAATAATTTGATCTAAACGATATTTGTACATGTAATCAATGAGAGACACTTGCCTGATCAGGAATCATGAGTATGACATGCAGTATATTTCCAGGTTAGAATTTGTTGGAAGACAATTATGCTTCTAAAATAGAAGCAAACGTCTAGAGAGTGTCTACTTTGATACTGGGCAGGTGATTAAGAGCCTGTTTTTTTCCCAAGGATCGTGTGTGACAACTGCAGGTGGGTGTGGGCGAGGCCTGAGCCTAGGAGGGGAGGAAGAAGGACCTGTCACCCTGGATTCACAGGGAGAAGGTGTCACTTATGCAGGAAGTCTGAGGGCGGGGCCAAAATCCTGACCCTGGAACAAGGCACAGAGGAGGCTGGGTGTCCTGTGGTTATAATCTTTTGGCCACTGGGCATGAAGCAGTTAAAGAGAAACCCAGGACAGCTGCAGCCAGGGTCTGTGTAATAGCCACACACAGGAAGTGGCATCGGGTTCATATTTCTATGCCACGAAGAGAGGCTTGTTTCAGCTGGGACCCAGTCTGGACTCTTCTGCCCACGAGGAGCCAGGAGTTATAAAGCCTCCCAATGCCACAGAGTGACTCAGAGGCAGCTGAGCGAGACCCGAACAGAGCGGGGACAGCTGCCCCAGGCTCACACGTTCACGTCTTCTATGAGAGATGAGTGAAAGCTCCTTAGAAACAGAGAATGATTTATCCATCTTAGAAATTCCAGACACATGAAAGGCTTATGTATAACATCTTGAAAAGCTAGGGAAAAATAAATGACTATGTATTAGACGGATCTCAAGAAAAAGAAGCCACTGGTAATAACGGTAACAGTCCTGACAGGCTTGCTTGAAGTCTGCATAGACCAGTCAGGACTTTCACTGGGGTCTGTGGAACTCCAGAGCTTTACTCTCACCCTGCATAAACCTGCCTCCTTAAGGAAAAACTAAAAACAAGTAGTCCAGAAAATAAAGACGTCTAGCCAGGTGTGGTAACTCATGACTATAATCCTAGAACTTTGGGGAAGGGGCCAAGGCAGGAGGATCAATGAGGCTAGGACTTTAAGACTAGCCTGGACAACATCGCAAGACCCCATCTGTACAAAAAATAGAAAAATAAGCTGGGTGTGGTAGCATGCCTGTAATCTCAGCTATTGGGGAGGCTGAGGCAGAAGGATTGCTTGCTTGAGCCCAGGAATTTGAGGTTGCTATGAGCTAGACTGAGGCCACTGCGCTCTAGCCCAGGTGACAGAGCCAGACTCTGTCTCAAACAACAAAGCAACCCCTCCCCACAAGAAAAAAGCAAAAAGATAAAGACAAATGTCTCATTAAATAATCATGCAGTTTTGGGCAGGGCTCTGGGGCTCATGCCTGTGATCCTAGCACTCTGTGAGGCTAAGGCAGGTGGATTGCCTGAGTTCACAGGTTCGAGAGCAGCCTGAGCCAGAGCAAGACCCTCCCACCCCCATATCTAAAAACAGCCGGGCCTTGTGGCAGGCACCTGTAGTCCTAGCTACTTGAGAGGCTGAGGCAAGAGAATGCTTGAACCTAAGAGTTTGAGGTTGCTGTGAGCTATGACACTACAACACTCTACTGAGGGCAACCAAGTGGGACTCTGGTGAAAAAAAAATAAGACTTTTATAATGAAACCTTCAACTTCATAGGTAAGAAAATCACACACCCCTCTTTAGCAATGTGGTGTACAAGATACACAGGAGAGACTTTATTATTATTATTTTTGAGACAGGGCTTCAAGCTATGGCCTGGGTACTGTGCGTCATAGCTCACAGCAACCTCCAACTCCTGGGCTTAAGTGATTCTCTTGCCTCAGCCTCCTGAGTAGCTGGGACTACAGGCACCTGCCACAACACCCGGCTATTTTTTGGTTGCAGTTATCATTGTTGTTTGGCGGCCCGGGCCAGATTTGAACCCGCCAGCTCTGGTATGTGTGGCTGGCGCCTTAGCCGCTTGAGCTATAGGTGCTGAGCCAGGAAAGATCCTTTTCATTCTCTTTAGTAAGAAATATGAAGACTGGAAGGAATTTGCCAAAATTTACATTTGTACTACCTTCCAAATATGCAGACAGACAAGCAAGGTCTAGTTTGTATTTGGATAATATCTCGACAATCTTTTCTCTTTTCTGTAGTTTCATTAAAGACTTCCTAGAAACTCAGAGGGAGATTTGAAATCCCGTTTTTTTTTTTGATAGAAAGTACCTAAGAAGTCGAGAGAACATCTTTTTGTTGTTGCTGGGGAGAAAAAAACTTTCCCTCTTCCAAATTATGTTCAGTAACTGAGGCCTAAGAATTACAAAAGACAGATTAATGGAAGAAAAGATAAAACCTTAATTTAATATTTACACACACAGGAATTCACAGAGAAGTGAAATTCCAACAGTGAGACCTACAAACAAGTAGTTTGTATATCATTTTATCAAAAGGAAAGGGGGTTATAGATCACGGGGAATTGACTAGAAAATATATGGGGAACTGGCTCGGCGCCTGTGGCTCAAGTGGCTAAGGCACCAGCCATGTACACCCAAGGTGGTGGGTTTGAATCCAGCCCTGCCCTGCCAAACAACAGTGTCGGCTGCAACCAGAAAAAAAAAAATAGCCGGGTGTTGTGGTCCCAGCTACTTGGGAGGCTGAGGCAGGAGACTCACTGAAGCCCAGGAGTTGGAGGTTGCTGTGAGCTGTGATGTCACAGCACTCTACCCAGGGGGACAGCTTAAGGCTCCTGTCTCAAAAAAAAAAAAAAAATATATATATATATATATATATGGGGAACTAACAGAAGATCATGGTTATTTTAGTAAGTTCTGTTTATGTAAACTGGTCTCAGTTTTACTCCTTGTACCCAGCGATAAAAGTGCTATTCTCTTCCTGGTGCAAGGGGGAGGGTCCCTTTCCAAGGGAATACATCTACTCTATTTTTAGGGAGGGGGACGATAGAAAGCTCTTCTTATATCTGATGCTTCTCAATTGCCTTCAGCTCAATAAAATCAATAAATCAAAGAGGCAGACTTTGGAGTGGTGTATTCTGATCTCCATCATTGCTGTTGGTGTGATTTAATCCCCTCCAACCCCTGGACCGTGGCCCAGTACCAGTCTGTGGCCTGTTAGGGACTGGGCTGCACAGCAGGAGGTGAGTGGTAGGTGAGTCGGTGAAGCTTCATCTGCATTGACAGCCTGTCCCCTAGCTCCCTTCCCTGCCCGAGTCCACCCCCGTCACTGGCTTTAGATTCTCATGGGAGCACAAACCCCACTGTACATTGTGTATGTGAGGAATCTAGATTGTGTTCCTTATGAGAATCTAATGCCCTTCCCTGCCTTCTGTGTGCAGGGAAGTTTAGGGACCACTGATGAATCCATCACTTGATGCACTGGTGAGCTCTGGCAGAATCAGCTCTACCCTGTAAGAGGCCAACACACCTGTTATCAAAATCTCCTCTTAGGTTTCCTCCTGGGACACTTTTCTTGCAAGTTTTTTTTTTTTTTGAGACAGAGCCTCAAGCTGTCCCCCTGGGTAGAGTGCCGTGGCATCACAGCTCACAGCAACCTCCAACTCCTGGGCTCAAGCGAGTCTCCTGCCTCCGCCTCCCAAGTAGCTGGGACCACAGGCGCCCGCCACAACGCCTGGCTATTTTTTGGTTGCAGCCATTATCGTTGTTTGGCGGGCCTAGGCTGGATTCAAACCGACCACCTTAGGTGTATGTGGCTGGCGCCTTAGCCACTTGAGCCACAAGGGCTGAGCCTCTTGTAAGTTCTGAATTGGGAAATGTGACTTTCCTTAGTTTCATACAACAACGGACAGAACAGGAAGACCGTGGGGGTTCCCCAGTGAAGGTATATTCAAGCTAATTCACTGGCCGCTACTTACCACAGAGTATTTGGTGTCTTTTGAAGAAACAAACTTTTAATTGATTGAGAAATACTTGCCTATCTCAATGTGGACTTGGAAGAGTCAGTCTCTGAATTCTTATTGTTTTTGAGACAAGTCTCAAGCTGTCACCCCATGTAGAGTACTATGGCATTATAGCTCACAACAACTTCTAACTCTTGGGGTCAAGTGATCCTCTTGCCTCAGTTTTTCTATTTTTTTGTAGAGATGGGGGTCTTGCTTTTGCTAAGGCTGTTCTTGAACCTGTGACCTCAAGCAATCCAACTACCTTGGCCTCCCAGAGTGCTAGGTGTGAACCACCATTCCCGGCTCAACCTCAGATTATTTTCTGCACCTGGGCAGTTTTCTCCATTTTGGTTGTTTGCCTCCCTGATCAGGTCCCTGTGTCCTTCTCTGTCATTAAAATCACAGCATTGCAGGTGGCACCTGTGTCTCAGTGGGTAGGGTGCCAGCCCCATGTACTGAGGGTGGCGAGTTCAAACCCAGCCCCGGCTAAACTGCAAGAAAAAAATGGCTGGGCGTTGTGGTGGGCGCCTGTGGTCCCAGCTACTTGGGAGGCTGGGGCAGGAGAATCGCCTAAGCCCAGGAGATGGAGCTTGCTATGGGCTGTGACATGCACAGCACGCTACCAAGGATGACAGAGTGAGACTCTGTCTCTAAAAAAAATAATAGTAAGATAAAATAACAGCATTGCTTAGCCTTCATTTTCAGCACCGACTGGGTCATGCTGGCGTTGGTATTGTGATCTGAACTCTTAGAAAACATGGTCATAACATTCAGTGTTAAAAATTAAACTTGTATTATCTCAACACAAACAAAGCATTAACAGTCCATAGGCAAAGGCAAAGTCAGTCTGTTAATACAATCACAAGGTGTGTGCGTTGCACACTGAAGTCTGTTTATCAGGCCTAGTGAGTGCCCAACTGTCATTGGAAACAGGTCATGGTGGCCGGCAGCAGTGGTCAGTGACTGCAGAAGGTGGATAATGCATGTACGAATCACTTGACACTAAAAGCAGTGTGGCTTTCAGCAGCCCCTGTTTTTTGGCTGAGTTTTATAACTGTCCCTCAATCTTCTACACCCATTGCTGAAAATGGGATTCCTTGTGTCCTGCAGAGGTGTCTTCTGGAGTGGGGAACCTTTAAGTCGTAAAGCCATGGGCACAGCATGTGTGAAAGGGACACTTTCAGATCTTCCTGGTAGATGTACGTATCAGGAGGCCAGGCAAGGCGGCTCATGTCTATAATCCTAGCACTCTGGGAGGCCAAGGCAGTTGGATTGCCTGAGCTCAGGAGTTTGAGACCAACCTGAGCAAGAGTAAGACTCCTGTCTCTAAAAATAGCAAAGTAAGACTCTATCGCCAGAAAAATAAGAAATAAAAATAGCCAGGTGTTGTGGCGGGCACCTGTAGTCCCAGCTGCTTGGGAGGCTGAGGCTATAGGATTACTTGAGCCCAAGACGTTGAGGTTGCTCTCTAAAAAAAAAAAAAAAAAAAAAGGGACTTGGGAGGCTGAGGCAAGAGAATCACTCAAGCCTAAGAGTCTGAGGTTGCTGTGAGCTGTGACACCACATCACTCTACTGAGGGTAACAAAGTGAGACTCTGTCTCAATTAAAAAAAAAAATTAGTGTATATCAGGGTTACTTTTCTGAAGGGCAAGTTGGATGTGAATTTCAAAAGTGTTATACATATTTATATCTTTGAGCCAGTAATTCCACTTCTTAGGAAGTTTATCTTAAGGAAATAGAGAAGTTCATAAACATTTATGATTATGGCCGGGTGTGGTGGCTCAAACCTATAATCCTAGCAACTTTGAAGCTGAGGTGGGAGGATGGCTACAGGCCAGGAGTCTGGGATGAGCCGGGGCAACACAGCAAGACCCTGTTTCCATGGAGAGATTTAAAAATTAGCCAGGTGTGGTCACATACCTATAGTCTCAGCTGACAAGGAGGCCGGAATGGGGGTATTGCTTGAGCCCAGGAGTTCAAGGTTACAGTAGTGAGATATGATTGAGCCCCTGTACTCCAACCGGGTGATAGGGTGAGACCCTATCTCCGAAAAAAAAAATCAACTCCCCCCGCCAAAAAAACAACCCATTTATGACTATGGATAGTAAACAGGATTTTCTTTATAATATTCAAAAATTAAAAATAGTTTAAGTTTTCAACAATAGGGAAATAAACTGTGATATACATACATATATGTTACAGTGGAACGCAATCATTAAATGCCATTCTTTTTTTTTGAGACGGAGCCTCAAGCTATCCCCCTGGGTAGAGTGCCATGGCATTACAGCTCACAGCAACCTCCAACTCCTGGGCTCAAGCGAG
>NW_003852469.1:1791688-1804507 GCF_000181295.1 Otolemur garnettii | reverse complement strand
AAAAAAAAAAAAAAAACCAAAAAAACTTATGGCTTTTCTAACCTGAGCAAGAGGGAGACCCTGTCTCTAAAAATAGCCAGGCATTGTGGTGGGTGCTTGTAGTCCCAGCTACTCAGGAGGGCAAGGAAAGAGAATTGAGTAAGCCCAAGAGTTTGAGGTTGCTGTGAGCTGTGACGCCACAGCACTCTACTGACTCAACAAAGTGAGGAATCAACAAAGTGAGACTCTGCCTCAAAAAAAAAAAAAGAAACAAAAAAACTATGGTTTTAAAATTTATTTTTCTATTTTTTTAGAGTTACGATCTTGCTCTGTCACCCCAGGCTAGAGTGCAGTGGTGCCATCAAAACTCACATAACCTTGAATTCCTGGGCTCAAGTGATCCTTGGGTCTATGGCCAAGTGTTAATTAAAAAGCAGCTCCTTCCCAGACAAGCGATGCAGACATTACATTCAGGGGCCACATAAATGCTGAATTCTTCTCACCTACAACTCGCTCCCCTGCCTTAGTCCAACACGGCTAGTTTAATTCTGAAATCTCATTATTGCTCTGATATAAAAGCCATTCTGCTTTCCTGTTTGGACTCCACGTGTGACAAAAGGGGGAGGCGGGAACAGAAGGCGTGGAGACAGCTACTGGAATATCCTGTGCATGGCCCTCAGAGGCTGCTAGGGCGGCAGAGAGGAGGGAAAGCCTTCACCTGCTTCCCTGGATCAACTCCTTCCACTTCTCCCTCTTCCATCACCTAGTTCTTTATCCTAGGAGTTGAAATGGAAGCCCCAATAATAGAGGTTGGAGGTGGGGGATAGGGAAGGTGGGGGTCAGAACCGCAAGATAAAAGCTCAAGGTTGTAAATCTCAGAAGGCCAGATTCCATCCAGTGGATAGCCAGGAGCTGAAGGACCAAGAGCTAAAAAAACAAAAATAAAACCAAAATCCACCCCCGCCAGTCTGGGACCATGAAGGAGCCTGGACAAGGTGGAATTCTAGCCACCGCCAAGGGGTAACGAGGTCACGGAGAGTCCGAAACTGGTTCTCTGTGCAGGATGTTATCAGCAAGTCATAAACCAGATCAGGAATCCAGGAAGTCAGGAGGGCGAGTCAAGGTGTATTTGTGGCCTGATTTAGAGACAAGGCTTATTTGCCTGAGAGGCGCCTCTTTAGAACTCCTTCCCGGCAGGGCCTGGGCTGTGCTGGGCCTGTCACGGGCAAACTAGAGCCGGGAACAGCAGCCTGGAGGGGAAGGACCTGAGAGCTGAGTGTTAGCAGGTGAGTCTGAGGAAGACTCAGGGACGAGGGAGCAGAGGTGACAACAGCACCACTCAGCACTGGCTTCGCAGCTGACTCACCTGGGGAGCTTTAAAAAAAAAAAATCCCACTGTTCAGCCACACCCAAGACCAATTAGACTGGAATTTCTGGGGTTGGACCCAGGCATTAGTGTGTTTTTTAGAGGTCCCCAGGTGATTTTAATGTGCAGCCAGGACCTCAAGCCTCTGGGTTACAGGAAGGTTCTCAAAACTACTCCCTAAGAGGTTTCTTCTGATAGCTTCATTTTCTTGTGACTAGCAAGTAACTACAAAACAAGCTTTACAAAAATAAAGTTTAAAGAAACCTGTCAACAATCAGAAATGTGTTTTTGAAGTACAGAGAAAATAAGTCCTCCTTTGGCTAAGGAGTTGGGGCTTTATATACATAGAACAGGAGCCTGGGAGGGTTTTGATCAGGGGGTGGACAGGACAAAAACACCGCTGTAGGAACAGTGATTAGGCATTCATATGGAGGACAGTTTATTATTTATCTTTATTTTTTATTTTTTTGTAGAGACAGAGTCTCACTTTATTGCCCTTGGTAGAATGGCCTGGCGTCACACAGCTCACAGCAACCTCCAACTCCTGGGTTTAGGCGATTCTCTTGCCTCAGCCTCCCGAGTAGCTGGGACCACAGTCTCCTGCCACAACACCCAGCTATTTTTTCTGTTCAGTTCGGCTGGGGCCAGGTTTGAACCCGCCACCCTCGGTATATGGGGCCGGCGCCCTACCCACTGAGCCACAGGTGCCACCCCGGGTTTTTTTTTTTAATATTTTTTTTTTGGAACAATCAGTTTAGTTCAGCAAACATTTTTTAAAAACAGTGGCTCACATTCGTCGAGGCAAACACCATGATAGTTTTATTCAATTCTGCTCACAGTCCCACAGGCGGACAGTTTATTACCTGGAGGGAGGTTAAGTGATTTGCCCAAGGTCACAGGCAAGAAAAGAACAGAAGTAGGATTGAAACCCAGGCAATCCGACTCCAAAACTCTTGTTTGTATCCACTCTGTCTACTGTCTCTCACAGATGGAATGATTGTGCCACTGTGTCACATGTAGGGACACAAAGGTGGAAGGTCACAATTCTTCCCTTTAAGGCAGCGGTCCTCAACCTGCGGGATCACGACTCACAGGAACTGTATTAAAGGGCCGCAGCATTAGGAAGGTTGCGAACCACCGCTTTAAGGGAAGGACAGAAAGAAGCACCATTCTGCCCAGGAGAATGATGCTGGACGAAGGAAATGTTTTCCTTGGATTTCAAGGGAAAAAAAGATTGGAAATGGGAAGCCCAGTGGGAAAGTCCTTGTAATTATTGGCTTGGGGAGCCCGGCCCATGGCTCTGGGGATGGAAAGGAAGTGTCAGTGGGGCAGGAGTAAGGCCGTCATCAGTTCCCTGAGATGCAAAGGTAAGGAGGAAGCCACTCTCAGGCTGCGGAGGCCCCCAGGCCCCTGGCTGGCCTCACCTGTCCTGGCCCTGAGGGTCAGCACTTGGCTGGATCACTCCCCCATCAAAGCCCTCCAGGGTCCTGTTCCAGGCAGGCAAAGCTCCAACTCCTTAGCTTAAGTAGGACTAGTTTTATCTCTATTTCAAAAACACATTTATGGGGTGGTGCCTGTGGCTCAAGGAGTAGGGTGCCAGCCCCATCCATATACCAGAGGTGACAGTTTGAAACCCAGCCTCAGCCAAAAACTGCAAAAACAAACAAAAAAACCTCCAGAAATCAAAAACACATTTATGATTGTTTAAACATTATTGCGTTTAAAGGAACAGTACTAGAGGAAGCTTTAGCCACCAGGAAATGAAATCAGAAGTGCATGGAGACGTCAAGCTTGGGTGCCCTGGAGAATAACACTGGCCTACAGAGGATGTGTAGGTTGTTGTCAGATGGGCAGTTTGTTTTTAGGCCTTCTGAGCCAGAGATAATGGCAGGGCCTCAAAGTGAACGCATGCCCCCTGTGTTTAGAAGGCAAGCGGCCCTCAGGACTCTAATTAAGACTGGGGAGTTGACGTAGCAACCATGAGAAGGGACGCTTTTTTTTTTTTTTTTTTAGACAGAGTCTCATTCTGTCACCCTCAGTAGAGTACCATGATGTCACAGCTCACAGCAACCTCAAACTCTTGAGCTTAAATGATTCTCTTGCCTCTGCTTTCCAAGTAGCTGGGACTAAATTTGCCCACCACAACGCCCAGCTATTTTTTGGTTGTGGTTGTCGTTGTTTGGCAGGCGTGGGCTGGGTTTGAACCTGCCAGCTCCAGTTGGTGTGTGTGGCTGTCTCCGTAACCACTGTGCACAGGCGCCCAGCCAGAAGGGAATGCTCTTAAGCAACAGGGTTCTCAGAGGCCAGAGAGTAAGACTGAGGATCCCACACAGAGGCTCAGCCTTGCCCAGAGAAAAACAGCGTCACACACAGCACTCTCCAATGAAGGGCAGAGAGGCCCATAATCACACAATTCCATAAAGCTTATGAGGGAACGCAAACTCAGGCCACACAAATTGTTCAATACTGTTTTGTGCTGTTACTGAGAGTTCTCTAGGATCCCAGTTCACAATTATAGACTACTTTTTCACTGCTCTCTCTGATCAGACCAAGCCTGAGAGACAGAACTAGTTCTGTGACTCTGCAAGTCATCGGACTTCCTAAGCTATGTATGAGCAAACAGAAGTGTTTGCTGAGCACCAGCTGTGAGCCAGGCCCTGTTCTATGCACTTTCCCTTAAACAATCTTATTTAATTTAATGACAAACATCAGTGTTTTTTTTTTTTTTTTTTGAGATGGGGCATTGCTGTGTCACCCAGGCTGGAGTGTAGTGGCACTAAAATGGCTCACTGCCACCTCTAGCTCCCAGGTTAAGGGATCCTCCTGCCTCAGCCTCCTGAGTAGCTGGGTCACCGTGCCAGGATGATTTTTTATTCTTGTAGAGACAGAGTCTGGCTATGTAGTTCAGGCTGGTCTTGAACTCCTGACCTTGAGCAATCCCAAAGTGCTGGAATTATAGGAGTGAGACATCCCTGGCCAAACATTAGTATTTTTTAAAATCTTTGGTCTGTTTATAAGCTAAAACTTTTTTTTTTCAGTGTCAAAATGCAATTTATTGGGGGTGGCACCTGTGGCTTAAAGGAGTAGGGCGCCGGCCCAGTATACAGCAGGTGGGGGGTTCAAACCCGGCCCCAGCCAAAAACTGCAATAAATAAATAAATAAATAATGTAATTTACTGGTTCCTCCATCGTGGCCTTACCAGACGTTTCATTCTTCTGGCACCAGACCGCCTTTGCGCCGCGCGTCTCATTCACAGGATTTGGTCCTGGTCCCCCAGCGCACGCCCCGACACCGGGGACCCGCGGGCACGTGGCTGACCTCCTGGGTCCAGCTCCGAGTCGGGGAAGCTGAGCTCGCCCGGCCTCGCCACTCGCTCCGGGCGTTTGTCGCCCCCACCTGGCGGGATGTATTAGTGCGCCCCGCTCCTGCTGGGGGCGCGCGGAGCCGGTGCCACCAGCCGGGCAGGACAACTGAGGTCATGGTGGTCTTAACGCCCCAAACACATGGGTTCAGACAAATCCTCCCGCTTTCCTGGGTTCCTCAAAGTGGACGTGCAGGGACAGCGGAGACGCCGAACCTCACCTGCCCAGCTGAGAGCGCCAGGGGTGAAGTCCGTCCAGAAGTCGTCCCCTCTTAGCCAAGAGAACGAAGGTCATCGGTCAACTCGCATTTCGTCCCCATGTTCGCCCACCCACAGCTCCCTGCTCAGTTTTCTGGGCGTCGCGGGTTGGAGGGGACAGGTGCAAAACAAGATGAGACCCCACCTAGGTCCTCTGGTGCTTCTGGGCCCCAACGGCTCTTCCTATTGGGACCATTTGACTCCTCCCTGCTGCCCCCCACCCCATGCCGGAACACCTGTTCTGAGAAGCAGAGCAGGTAGGAGTGCTTCTCTGCCCTCTGATTCCAGGCCTGGCTGACCCTAAGCCAGCATCCCTCGGATGCAGAGAGAACAGCAACTTGCCAGACACCTGGGTGGACGCCGTGGGGGGTGGGGAGAGCCCTAGGCAGGATGCACGTGGGGCTGGGTTCCGACTCCAGCCCTGCCGTGGTTTGCTGTGTGGCCTGGACGTTGGTCCTGGGCTTCTCTGGACTTCTGTCTTGTCCTCCCTCAAGCACTCACATTCCCAAGTCACCTTTCACTCAGATGATCACTTCTGGAAGCTACTTTGGTCCCTCCTTTTTTCGGTTCATGGTTCCTCCTGCTGAGTGGCTCCTTGTCCAGTGGACATCTGTCCAGGGAGGGATGGCACCTTGGAACTGGAGTCAGGCCACTCCTCTGAGGAGGGCACCACCGACCTCACCTCAGGGTGGAAGACTTCCCCCCTCCCAGGGCTTGCATAATCCTCACTCAATTCTTCAGTTTTCAGCTTAAACTCATTTTTCTTTCTTTCTTTTCTTTCTTTCTTTCTTTTTTTTTTTTTTGCCGTTTTTGGCCAGGGCTGGGTTTGAACCCACCACCTCCAGCATATGGGGCCAGTGCCCTACTCCTTTGAGCCACAGGCACCACCCAGCTTAAACTAATTTTTAAAACTAGAGGCCAATATTTCAAAATCAGGACAGTAGCCAGGGGAGTGGCTCACACCTGTAATCCTAGCACTCTGGGAGGCCAAGGTGGGTAGATAGCTTGAGTTCAGAAGTTCAAGACCAACCTGAGCAAGACCAAGACCCCCATCTCTACTAAAAATGGAACATAGCCAGTTGAGCATGGTGGTGCACACCTGTAGTCCCAGCTACTCGGAAGGCTGAGGCAAGAGGATCACTTGAGCCCAAGAGTTCGAGGTTGCTGTGAGGAATGATGCCGTGGGACTCTACCCAGGGTGAAAGAGTGAGTTTTGAGACTGTGTCTCACAAAAAAAAGAAAAAAATCAGTACAATCATCTACAAATCCTGTTTCTTTTGTAAGATCAGAAGCTCCTCTTAGCCTGCCTTGCTCTGCATGGAGCCACTGGCTTGTTGCAGGCCCAGCACAGCCCTGGACACTCACCAACATGAGCTGCCTGGCCCTGTGATCACTGTGACCCTGGGCCTTATCTGACCAGAGCCATATCTTTATCCCCACTGCCCAGCACTGGGTCTGGAATGTGGCAGGACCTCAGTAAACATTAGGTGGATAAACGAATGAATACATGTGTGTGGCATTCAATCTAAATTTATATCTTTCTTTTGGCATTCAAAGCCCTCTTTGAATCTGTCCAAAACTACCAATCACTCTGGATAGTGATCATGAAGCCAAGTATAGTAAAAACCCCAGGTATGACTTTATAGCCCCGTATAAAATCCCCATCACTCCTGTCCACAGCCCTTTGGGTTACATATCATATCCCCCCATTTTATGAATGGGGGAACCAAGCCTTAGGAAAGTGAGGCAGTTTGTCAGGGGTCATGTACCTCCTCACAGGACAGAACTGCAGCTGGAACGCAGACCTGGGTAACTTTTGCCCCCACCCTTTCCTCTCATCTCTCTTGCTGTGGTCAGTCCAAAAGCCTTGATTCCATCCCAGTCCGTGTTATGAACATCTTCCCAGGAGCTTCTGCCAGGCTAGGCACTATGGTAGAGTGGGAGAACCCAGAAAAGGTCTCTGCCCCCGTCCACCTGGGGCCACTATGTTAACTTTGCATGGGAATCTTCCAAGATACTTGCAAGAATGCATCTTTCAACCAGGGCTATGGCTTATGCCTGTAATCCCAGTGCTTTGGGAGGCCAACACAGGAGGATTGTTTGAGGCCAAGAATTCAAGACCAGTTGGGACAACACAATAAGACTGCTGCCTATACAAAAAAAAATTAGCCGATCATGGTGGCATGCACCTGGTGGTCCAGCTACTTTGAAGACTAAAGCAGGAGGGAGTCTCCCTTTCCTGGGATGGACCTGACCTCCACTCCCTAACCAAGCCCTTACTATTATGTATTTGGCTGAGGGGATGATTTGCAAACCATTCAAAGAGTAATTCTACTTCATTTATTGAAAAAAATTAGAAAACCTAATTGCTCAGAGGTGGCAGTGTGGGACTTTCTGCTGAATTGTGTCTGTTCAGTGACTGGGATGCAGATTTGAGGTCTTATGTTTTTTTTGCAGATTTGACTTCATCTAATTGCACCTAGCCAGGTGCTGTGCCTAGTCTGGTCTTTCGGAATCCTGATCAAAAGCACCAGATGACCTACCCTGCTTTGTTTTCCTTGAGATGATGGTAAGAGGCAGGTGAAAGTCCTTTAACTCACCTCTGGCCACTGCCCTCCCAGCTGACTATGCTCTCTGCCAGGCTGTATATATATGCAGCCTGCATCTTTGTCTCCTCAACAAGGAATAAGACCTTGGCTGTGTCTTACTAATGACCCAACAGAACAGAAACAGACAGAGATAGAATAGAGCCCAGACGAATATACTTAACCTTCCAGCCCCGTGATCTTGTTAAAATAGGAAATGAGTTTCTATAAAATTTGTTTCTCTCTCTTCCTCCTCTGATAAGATCAAATTGAGTCACAGACGAATACAAAGGTGAAGAGTCTGGCTGTGATTTTTTATCTTCCTGACCATCTTTTTTTTTTTCCCCAACTCAGATTTATTAATTCAAACACATGTGGGGACCAGTTAGCCTCATCAGTTAAAGGCTGACCCCGGGGCAACAGCTCCATCTCGTGGCCAATACATTTATTGCAGTCAATGTGCTGCAGCCCCGATAAGGTGATGTATGAAAAATACACACAATATACTTTCTTTTTTTTTTTTTTTTTTTGAGACAGAGCCTCAAGCTGTCCCCCTGGGTAGAGTGCCGTGGCATCAGCTCACAGCAACCTCCAACTCCCGGGCTCAAGCGAGTCTCCTGCTTCCGCCTCCCAAGTAGCTGGGACCACAAGCGCCTGCCACAACGCCCGGCTATTTTTTGGTTGCAGAAGTCATTGTTGTTTGGCAGGTCCGGGCTGGGGATTCGAACCCGCCACCTTAGGTGTACGTGGCTGGCGCCTTAGCCGGTTGAGCTATAGGTGCCGAGCCCACACAATATACTTTCTTGCATCATTTGAGTTTAGTAAGCGTTAAAGACTTGAGCATTAAACACGAATCACATATCTTTCTTTACATGGGTAAATTGAAAAAATAAATAATCAAGAAATATAAATCACATTTAAACCGTGGATGTATGTCCATTGTCCATTTCCACATGCACTTTGAGAGTCCTAGACTCTGGAAAATGGATGTTCTTTATTCATTAGGTTGTTTATCAACTTTTTGGGGTTTATTCATTTATTTGTTTTTAGAGTCAGAGTCTCTCTTTGTCACCCTCGGTAGAGTGCCGTGGCGTCACAGCTCACAGCAACCTCCAGCTCTTGGGCTTAGGTGATTCTCTTGCCTCAGTCTCCCAAGTAGCTGGGACCACAGGCACCCACCACAACGCCCGGCTATTTTTTCTGTTTGTTTGTCTTACTGCATCATCATCAACCCATTTTTACTGTGTGCCACGCTCTGTAGTGACCCTGGAGAAAAAAAAAAAAGACTATAGAGTCTCTGACTGCAAGGAGATTGCAACCTGGCCAAGTCCATCTCTCCAGTCATCTTGAACTACCTGAAACTGTCCCACGGGTTGGTAGCACCTTAATGTGGGAAGACCCTGAAACCTACACACTAGCACCCCAACTCCAAAACAGAAAATGTGATTAGGAGCTAGAAGATTTCTTCAACACAAACTCAGTTCTCCTCTCACTTCAGGCCGGTTTAGGAAACTTTGTCCAATGACACTGTCTGTCTTTCTTTAAAAAGGAAACTAGAACTATGCTTAAAGAAAGCATTCCCCCCTCTCTCTCTTCTTTTCTTTTTCTTTTTTCCTTTCCTCTCCCCTTCCCTTCCTTTTTTCTTCCTTTTTAATTTTTAGCATTTAGAATCTCCAGTGTGTATTTTACATTTGCTCACGAGAAGTATAAGCAGAATAAACAAATAAACTTGGGGGTGGTGCTAGAATTTTATAACACTGGGTATCTCAGAGTACTCAGAAAGTAGTGATGGGTAGTATTGGTGTCTTTTATATATAAAAATTGGAAACCGGAATTGTTTCTTGATAAATGCAGTTCCTTTGGGGGAAAACACATCTCCAGGTGGGAAGTCTTTAGAGATGAAACCGGTGAGACACCTGTGCTGACCTCTAGTGGACATGTGTGACACTACAGCCTATGAAAGGGAGCGAGAAGGTGACTGGCAACGCGTTCTGCAAAGAGCCCTGTTTTCTCCTGAAAATGTCTCCTTTAGCTTCCGTACTACGTTCTGCCTTCCAGGAGTGCTACAGTTTGGACATTAGGCCCTTCAAACCTCCTGTGGAAATTTAGATCCCAATGTTGGAGGCGGGGCTTGGTGGGAAGTGTTTGGGTCATGAGGGCGGATTCTTCTGGAATGCATTAAGTGGGGGTGGGGCTGGTGAACTCCCGCAGCCTCGAGTGTTCCTTTTTATTATAGCAACGCGACAATGAACTAAGGCAGGAGCTGCAGTGCTCCGGCTGATGAATTACTCCGTCCAACTCTCCTGACTAGCCTCTTCCGTTTGCCCACGGAGGGTCTGAGTACAAGCTCCTCGCACCTCCGCTTCCTATTCGCCAAATGCCCAGGTAACCCGTTCCTGGGGCTCCTACTAATTCCATTCGGCGTCCATTTCTTGCTGCTGGGCCAGGAGGTTGAGAACAAAGGGACCGAGGGAACTTTGAGCGCTCTCTCTCCACTGAGACCAGCAAGGGCAAACTCTCCTTGGCTTTCTACCCCGGGACAAGAATTCATCGTTAAGAAAAAAACAAATAAAAAACCCAGCACATACAGGCATGCAATTTACACAAAACGCGTTTGTGAACAAAATTCAAGAGGGCATTTTTCCTACTTAGTTCCTATTTATTTCTTTACTTACTTTTTTGAGACAGAGTCTCACTATGTCACCCTTAGTAGAGTTCTGTGGCATCACAGCTCAGCGCAACCTCAAATTCTTGGGCTTAAATGATTCTCTTGCCTCAGCCTCCCCCATAGCTAGGACTACAGGCACCTGCCACAACCCCGGGCTGTTTTTTGTTGCAGTTGTCATTGTTGTTTAGCTGACCCAGGCTGGGTTCAAACCCGCCAGCCTCGGTGTATGTGGCTGGTGCCACAACTACTGTACTATGGGCACCAAGCCTGCTTACTATACTTCTAAATGAATAAAAGATAAGGTTGAATGCACCTGTGGAGAAACAGAAATAAACAAATTTAATAGAAAAAGGACCATATAGAGTGTCTAGAAATAAAACACACAGTGCTACAATTAGCTACCACCAGGTTAGACATAGCTGAAGAGAGAGTTAATCACTTTGAAGATAGAGCTGAAAAATTTCTCAACACAGAGGAGTAAAAAGATCAAATATACAGAAAAAAGATTAAGAGACAAGTGAAAAAGTCTAACTTACATATATTTAATTGGAGTTCCACAAGGAGAGGAGGTAAAACGGGCCGAACGATATGTAAAGAGAGAAAGGCTGATAATTTTCTAGAAGTAATAAGAAAGAGCAAACTGCAGATGTAACTCTACAAATCAAAAATTGGTACAACTGGATGGGCGATGCCTGTAGCTCAGTGGGTAGGGCACTGGCCCCATGTATGGAGGGTGGCAGGTTCAAACCCAGCCTCGGCCAAACTGCAACAATTAAAAAAAACTTAAAAAGTCATATCATAAGTAATTTGTATCTAGAATGTATAAGAACTCTTACAACTCAATAATAAAAAGCAATAACCCAATTACAAAGTGGACAAAGGATCTCCATAGACATTTCTTCAAAGAAGATACGCTCATGCCTGTAATCCCAGTGTTGCAGGAAGACAAAGCCCAGTGGAGAGAAAGAGCATCCAAACACCACGTTTATAAGAGGAAGGCTTGGTCTTTCCCTTTTTATTGACAGTCAAAAAGTTTCACCCCACAGGTACCCTTTCTCATTGGCCAGTTTGAATCAAGCAGGAGATGCCAGTTCAGCCCCTACAGAACCACAGGATTTCACAGTATTTGGAAATTTCCAGGTTCCAGGAAGTTAAGCCTACAAATTCCCAAGAGCTGAGTCACCATGGAGAGGACCCTGCAGGTGCATCCTTGTGGTTTCTCTCAGACCTTGCCCTTCTCAGGTATCCTCTCTCACCAGCACCCTGGGAGGCTGAGACAGGTGGATTACCTGAGCTCACAGGTTTGAGACCAGCCTGAGCCAGAGCAAGACCTCGTCTCTAAAAAAACAGGTGAGGCAGCGCCTGTGGCTCAAAGGAGTAGGGTGCCGGCCCCGTATACTGGAGGTGGCGGGTTCAAACCCAGCCCCGGCCAAGAACTACAAAAAAAATAAAAAGACTGTATATTGTATGATTTCATTTGTATGAAATGCCCAGAACAAGCACATCCATACAGACAGGAAGTATTTGTTGCCCAGGGCTGGGGTCAGGGGGATGACACAATTGAGCAGTGTTGTTCCAAGGAGCAAGTTGGGTTGTTTTTTGGGGGCGTGGACGTGGTAATTAAAATGTTCTAAAATTCATTGTGGTCCTAGAAGCACCCCGTGAATATATTAAAAACCACTGATTTGCATACTTTAAAAGGGTGAATAGTATGCTATCTGATTCCTAACTCAGGAAGAAGAAAAGGGCATAGAACTCTCTGTACTGGAAGAAAAGGAGGGTAAGAAGCAATGAAAATTCTCAAGTGCTGTTCTTGGGAATGCAGATCACTGTAACCACATTAGAAAGAAGTCTGGCAATATTTAGTAGGCGAAGATACCCTTCTCTATGACTCAGCAATTTCACTCCTGAATATTCCCCCCCCAGGGAAACTTACACACACTTGTAGCAGCATCACATGTAGTAACTCCGAAATGGAAACATCCCAATTGTCCACCATCAGTGTAATGTGTCATTTAATTGTAGTGTAGTGCCCTCATGGAAAGACTATAGGGACAGAAAATGCAGGAACTGGAAGTATTCTGAGGGTGGCGCCTGTGGCTCAAAGGAGTAGAGCACTGGCCCCATATACTGGAGGTGGTGGGTTCAAACCTGGCCCCAGCCAAAAACTGCAAAAAGTAAATAAATAATAACTTAAAAAAAAGAAGAAGTATCGTCAGCAAACATGGATGAATCCGAAAAGCTTAATGTTGAGAAAAAGAAATGTAACGCAAAAAATACACAAAGCATTAATTCATTCACATAAGTAAAAACCAGCCCAAAGTAAAGTACTGCATTTAGGGGGCTATCCATAGAAGGTAAAACATAGGCTTGGTGCCTGTGGCTCAAGTGGCTAAGGTGTCAGCCACATACACCTAAAGTGGCAGGTTCGAATCCAGCCCGTACTCACCCAAAAAATAGCCGGGCGTTGTGGCAGGCGCCTGTGGTCCCAGCTACTTGGGAGGCAGAGGCAGGAGACTCTCTTGAGCCTAGGAGTTGGAGGTTGCTGTGAGCTGTGATGCTATGGCACTCTACCCAGGGTGACAGCTTGAGGCTCTGTCT
>NW_003852469.1:1789989-1791385 GCF_000181295.1 Otolemur garnettii | reverse complement strand
AAAAAAAAAAAAAAAGAAAGTAGTTGTTTCAAAAGTCAGGATAGCGTTTACCCTCCCTCTGTGGGGACGGGACAGCTCTTCCCTTTAAAATTATCTATTAAACTGTATAATTAATCTGGGGGGGGGGTCTTTTTTTGGTTATGTAGTTAATATACCATAAAAGGCTCAAAGAAAAGTTTGAGAAACCTATTTTTAACTTATTATTCATAGGTATTAAGAGTGAATCGAGAAGGATTCTATATGCTCACATACCCTCCTGACCCACAGGTTGATATATTGCATTATAAACAAAAGAACTCATTATCCGCAGTGCTTGCAGTGGGACCATACACTGAAATGCTAAGTTCAGAGAGGGCTTAGATGAATTGAGGGAAGATGGATCTCCAATGGTGATATAGGGGATAAAATTCCTAACCCTTTGAAGCAGATGTCAAAGAGGGTAATTGGATTCTCTTCAATGTGTTTCTTGTGGCTGCCGTCAGATAGAAAGCTAGACTGGATCGATGGAAGGTCTGACCCAGGAAGAAACCTCATCTTCTTCCAGAACTACAGAAGATACAAGTCTTCCCTGGAGGATCACGGTCCGTGTCGGGTTCTCAGGACTGATCAACCTGCATTTACCATGCAATTTAGGACTAGATTCTCCTCCTCTGTATTCTAAGAATTTACTGTCTAATTGGGAAGGTGAAGTGACACCTGTGGCCAGAAAATTTAAAGTTTGAATTATGTGGCTTTGATTACAAACTGGATCAGTGGGGGAAATAGTTGTAGATGTTACACCAGAAAAATTTACAAATCAATGAGAAACATAAGCAACCCAATAGAAAAATGGGCAAATGACCTGAATAGGCAGTTTACAGAAAAAGAAATCCAAACATCAATAAGTGTATGAAAGTTTGCTTGGGTGGTGCCTGTTGCTCAAAGGAGTAGGGCGCCAGCCCCATATACTGGAGGTGGCGGGTTCAAAGGCAGCCTTGGCCAAAAACTGCAAAAAAAAAAAAAGAAAAAAGAAAGAAAGATTGTTTACTTTCACTCGAAATCAAAACATCAAAGTACTCCTTATCACTTAGCAGATGGGCAAATATTTATAGGTTTGAAAACAGCCAGGGTTGGTGAATATGTGGGGAATAGATCTATCTTCCTTGCTATTAGTAAGAATATAAATTAATATTTACTGATTCCTAAATTACTAATTATTAATTACGTTGGTACAATTTTTTTTTTTTTTGAGACCGAGTCTCACTCTGTTGCTCTTAGTAGAGTACTGTGGTGTCATTAGCTCCCAGCAACTTCAAACCCTTGACTCAGGCTCGGCGCCTATAGCTCAACCGGCTAAGGCGCCAGCCACGTACACCTAAGGTGGCGGGTTCGAATCCCCAGCCCGGACCCGCCAAAC
>NW_003852469.1:1788645-1789810 GCF_000181295.1 Otolemur garnettii | reverse complement strand
AAAAAAAAAAAAACCCTTGACTCAAGAGATCCTCTTGTCTCAGCCTCAGTAGCTGGGACTATAGCTATGACACGGGCTAAACATTTCATATTAAGTATGCAATGAAGAGAGATTCCTGGAAAGGAAAGGAGTTTTGAGGCTTCTTAAAAGAAAAACTCCAGGCTCGGCGCCCATAGCACAGTGGTTACGGTGCTAGCCACGTACACAGAGGCTGATGGGTTTGAAACCAGCCTGGGCCTGTTAAACAACAATGACAACTGCAACAAAAAAATAGCTGGGCCTTGTGGCGGGCACCTGTAGTCCCAGCTACTTGGGAGACTGAGGCAAGAGAATAGCTTAAACCCAAGAGCTGGAGGTTGCTGTGAGCTCTGACGTCACCGTACTCTACCAAGGGCAACACAGTGAGACTGTCTCAAAAAAAAAAAAAAAATTCCAAAAGAAGAAATAAAGGATATTGGATTAAAAAAAAGAGTATGGGGAAGAACAAGGGCAGGTGGTGACCTTCAGGGAGAAGGCACCTGTGGGAGAGCTGTCATTCACTCTCCACTTGACATTTGGGAACCGGTTTGAGCAAGGCTGCTGCAGTGTGCCGGGGACTGTGCTAACGCCTGCCCTGCCCCAGATGGCTGCAAGGGGCTGGGATTCAGGATTCTTTACTCCAGTCTCTGTGCCCTTCTGAATGAAGATCCATCGGCTCACAAAAACGTGAGAGGACAAGAGGCTCCTTTGCATGTAGAAGGCAAGGCTGGGCTGAGTGGAGGCCTGGGGCCCAAGAGGCTGGGCTTTTCCCTGACCAGAGCCTCCTCACTGTGTCACTTCCTCAGAGCCCTGCTGGTGTGTGGTCCCCGCAGATCAATCAGCACATCCTGAGACTGCAGATCCAACCTCCAAGAGCAAGTTCAATGGTGATGTGGGGGCGGGCCCTCCTCACCCTGACCCCAAACCTGAAAGCCGGCCATTGTGTATGATCAATCCCAGAAAAGCAGCCTGCCTTTTTTTCTCTTGTTTCTCCAGGGGACACCTGCTGACCTCTAGGGACACCCGCTGACCTTCAGGTATTCAATGTTACGCTCAGCCTGCAGAGGGGCCAAGGGTAGAGGCAGTTTGAAGTCCGTCAAGAGTGGAAGGCCTCATGCTTTATTTTAGTCTTTCTTTTTTTTTTTTT
>NW_003852469.1:1784064-1788470 GCF_000181295.1 Otolemur garnettii | reverse complement strand
TTGTTTGGCGGGTCCGGGCTGGGGATTCGAACCCGCCACCTTAGGTGTACGTGGCTGGCGCCTTAGCCGGTTGAGCTATAGGCGCCGAGCCTAGTCTTTCTAAATTTAGGCTGCCGTTAGGACCATCAGCAATGTCACTTTATCTATCAGGATCTGTGGTCACACTGCCTGAGGCCCATTCGCTTTTAAACAGCCTACAGATAATGTTTGAGATCTAGAAAAAAGTGTATGTCTCCAAAATTGAAAAACAAAAAGAAAAGAAAATTGAAATCAACGAAGGTTTAACTAAACTAAATGTTTATAAAGGTAACTTTGTATCAATTGGATGAATGAAGAAATTTAGGATCCATGAAATTATATGTATATTTGAAGACCATCTGTAGGTTTGATTTTTCTCCCTTCACAAGAATTCTGGTATATGCCTACGTGATTTCCAGGAAGACATAGCTCTTGGTTCGGTGCCTGTAGCCCAGTGAGTAGGGCACTAGCCACATACACCAGGGCTGGCCAGTTTGAGCCCAGCCCCGGGCCTGCGAAACAACAATGACAACCACAACGGAAAAATAATCAGGCATTGCAGTGGGCGCCTGTAGTCCCAGCTAATTGTGAGGCCAAGGCAAGAAAATCACTTAAGCCCAAGAGTTGGAGGTTGCTGTGAGCTGTGATGACACAGCACTCTACCCAGGGCAACATAGTGAGACTCTGTCTCAAAAAAATAAAAAAATAAAAGGTTTCCTGTCTTTATGAAATGTATCTACTTTCCAGAAATAATAAACATGTGTGATAGAAAACATGGAGTATTTTAAAAGATGAGAAAACCTAACTTACTTGTAATTCTACCGCTCAGGAAAAAAAAGAGACTTATATTTTTGCTTTAGAAATTATTTCACTCTGAGCAACACATTTAATTGGGCTATGTCTTTTTTTTTTTGAGATTAAAGTCTCACTATGTTGCCCTGGGTAGAGTGCTGTGTCATCACAGCCCACAGCAACCTCCAATTCTTGGGCTTAAGTGATTTTCTTGCCTTGGCCTTACAAGTAGCTGGGACTACAGGCGCCCACCCCAACACCTGGCTATTTTTTTTGTTGCAGTTGTCATTGTTGTTTAGTTGGCCTGGGCCGGGTTTGAACCCACCAGCCTCGCTGTATGTGGCTGGCGCCCTGACCACTGTGCTACAGGAGCTGAGCCATAACCTTTTATTTTTATTTTTTTTTTTGAGACAGAGCCTCAAGCTGTCCCCTGGGTAGAGTGCTGTAGCATCACAGCTCACAGCAACCTCCAACTCCTGGGCTCAAGTGAGTCTCCTGCCTCAGCCTCCTAAGTAGCTGGGACCACAGGTGCCCGCCACGACGCCCGGCTATTTTTTGGTTGCAGCCGTCACTGTTGTTTGGTGGGCCCAGGCTGGATTTGAACCCGCCACCTTAGGTGTATGTGGCTGGCGCCTTAGGCACTTGAACCACAGGTGCCGAGCCGAAACCTTTTATTTTGGATGGTTCTTTCCTTGGCATTAATAAATTTGAATCAAAGAAGTCTGTCTGCAGGCTTGGAGCATGTGATGGGCCTTCAGTTGTGTGTGAGGCCAGGTCCTTTCATTGTACTGAGGAATACAGAGGGAGGTATTCCCCCCCTCCCCATGCTGGGGGGGAGATACACGACACCTCCCCTCACTCCCCCCCGCCCCCCCATCACTGTCCTCTGCCGAGCCCTGCTCCCTTGCAGACTTCTTGAGCTTTAGCCCTGGGCTTGAGATCCTTTTCCACCCAAGTACACTGCCTGTCCTTACCCCTCACCCGGGGTCCTCAATTCTGAGCAGCAGAGGGAGGGATGACTTTATGGTGACTGGGAGTTTTTGTTCCCTGGGTTGTTTTTGTATCTGCTTTGGCTGCATTTTCCTCTAGAAATCTGTGTCCTGGGTGTGGGTTTGGCTTCGGGAGAGCTGTCCATCTGGATCTGTTTGCTCGTAGAGCGCCGTCTTGTATTTAAAGTTATGGGGGCCCACGACGAAGAGCAGGCCTGTGCCTGTGGTTTTCTAGCTCAGAGACGGCACGAGGCCTCTGGGGCTGACATGAATACAGGAGGCGTGTGGGCTGCAGGGTCATCTGCTGTTCTGAGTCGCCCGATTTGTCCCCAAGCTCTGGCAAGTTAAGCTTGGAGCAGCTTTGGGCTGCCAATCCCTTTTCACAGTGCCTATAAATTTCAGAAATCTTACTTTGAGGATATCATTTAGCTAACACATAATTTTTTCCCGGTGGTTTATTGCTACTTAAAAATAATGCTTGCAAGACTCCAAGTTTGAACTAGTGTACATTGATGGTCTACCATATGGCCTCCCTAGGAAATAAAGTGATTGTGTCTTTCTCACTCTCTCCCCTGCCCCCAACTAAAGTTATGCCTATTAAATAGAAAAATCACCCTTTTTTTTTTTGCAGTTTTTGGCTGGGGTAGGGTTTGAACCCACCACCTTTGGTATATGGGGCCGGTGCCCACTCCTTTAAGCCACAGGCACCGCCCAGAAAAATCACTTTCAAGGTAAGTCTTTCTAATATATGTAAAATGCATACTTCTCCTTTAAAAAATTCCTGTCATTATTGAATACTAATTATCTGCCAGCCCAGTACATGTATTACTGTGTTTAGCCTGTAAGAAACTCTGCAGGCTAGGTGTTATCACCAGTTAGCCAGTAAGAAAAACGGCTCAGAGAGCTCCTGTAACTTGGCCAAAATCACATGTTGGGTGGGTGCTTACTTCTTACAAATTGGAGGTTATCAGGTCTATGTTATTTGTTTTTATTATTTATTTATTTTGAGACAGTGTCTCGCTATGTCACCCTCAGTAGAGTGCTGTCACGTTGCAGCTCACAGCAACCTCAAACTCTTGGACTTAAGTGATTCTCTTGCCTCAGTCGCCCAACTAGCTGGGACTACAGGTGCCCGCCATAACGCCTGGCTATTTTCTTTCTTTTTTTTTTTTTTCTCGTAGTTGTTGTTTAGCAGGCCCGGGCTGCTAAACCACAACGCCCAGCTATTTTTTGTTGCAGTTGTCACTGTTGTTTAGCAGGCCCAGCCGGGCTCAACCCTGCCAGCCTAGGTGCATGTGGCTGGTGCTGTAAACACTGTGCTACGAGCACCAAGCCTAAACTTTTCTTGATGAGTTATTGACAAAGGACAGACTTAGGTGAGATCCTTGGTTGGAGTAATAGAAATCAAGTAATGATCACTGCAGACCAGGGAGAAGGCGCAGGTTCATTACAAGCCACAGGGGTGGGAAGTAGCGGGGGTCTCAGGAGGGATCTGGGACTAGACTCCAGCCCACCAGGACCTTCCCAGCCTCAGCTCTGCCCTTCTCTGCACGTCTATTTCTCCGTTCGTTTCTTTCTGTGGGCGGGTCTGAAGGTGGGCAGTCCAGGGCAGGCTTCAGGCTCTAGATCAGGGAGACCTAGATTGCTCCTTACTTCCGCTCTGCCTTCCCTTTGTTCTCATTATCAGGCCGTGGCTGCCGTATCTGCAGGCACCAGACCCTCATTCCAGGCGAGGATATGGGGAAGGTGGAGGGGAACAGGGAAGTTGCCTTTTTCTTGAAGAGATACTCCAGTGAACGGTCACTGGCCCTGCTCCACCATCCCAGAGCTTATGAAGATAGATGTGAAACGGTTCCTCTCACAGCTGAAGCGTTGTTAAGAAGACCCAAGAGTAACCCAGGCCTGAAAGGTGGTCGTAAGAACATTCATACAGCTACATGCAGAATAGCACAAATGGTGAATAACCAAAATGCCCATCCACAGAAGAACGGATGTGCAAATTGTGGACTGTCGTACAATGGATACTACTTGGCTACAAGAACCACCCACTGCCAAATGCAACAACCTGGGTCACTGTTAGAAGCATAAGTTTGAATGAGTGAAGCCAAATAGGAAAGAATGTAGACTATGTGACATTATACAAGGTCCAAGGAAGGCAGTAACAGTTAGAAGCTGGCTACTTCTGCAGGGGAGGGGGATGCTGATTGAGAGGAGCTGTGCAGAGCTTTCTGGAAGGCTGGAAATAGTCTGTATCCTGGTGTGAACTGTGTTACTGTAGGTGTACACATAGTTAAGTTCATCAGGAATTTGGGCATTTTTCTCTAGGTATGTTATATCTCAGTGTTCAAAAGGGTGAGTGAGGCCAGGTGTAGTGGCTCACGCCTCAGTCCCAGCACTTGGGAGGCTGAGGCAAGAGGATTGGTTGAGCTCAGGAGTTTGAAACCAGCCTGAGCAAAAGTGAGACCCCATCTCTACTAAAAATAGAAAAACTGAGGCAAGAGGAATGCTTGAGCCCAGGAGTTGGAAGTTGCTGTGAGCTATGATGCCACAGCACTTTTCCCAGGGTGACAGCTTTAGACTCTGTCTCAAAAAAAAAAAAAAAAAAAG
>NW_003852469.1:1782600-1784023 GCF_000181295.1 Otolemur garnettii | reverse complement strand
AAAAAAAAAAAGGTGGTGCCTATGGCTCAAAAGGGTGGGGCCCTGGTCTCATATGCCAGAGGTGGCAGGTTCAAACCCAGCCCCAACCAAAAAAAAAAAAAAAAATTTAAAATTAGCCAACTGTGGTGGCCACACCTATGGTCCCATCTACTTGGGAAATTGAGGCAGTGGGATCATTGGCACTCAGGAATTCAAGACTGCCGTGACCTATGATGATGACGACACCATACTCCAGCCTGGATGACAGAACAAGACCCTGTCTCAAAAAAACAAAATGTCTAAACTATACTTATAGCTCCTGGGGCTAAACATGGCTACGGAGAATACTAGACTGTTCTCTGAGGTTATCAGAGGAAAAAGTTAACTCATGGTTAGGACCAAGTATTAGAAACTGCTAAGACTTCAGAAGGGCATTTTATTTTTATTTTTTTGAGACGGAACCTCAAGCTATCCCCCTGGGTAGAGTGCCATGGCATCACGCTCACAGCAACCTCCAACTCCTAGGCTCAAGAGTCTCCTACCTCAGCCTCCCAAGTGGCTGGGACTACAGGCGCCCGCCACAACGCCTGGCCATTTTTTGGTTGTAGCCATCATTGTTTGGCAGGCCGGGCTGGGGATTTGAACCCGCCACCTTAGGTGTATGTGGCTGGTGCCTTAGCCACTTGAGCCACCAGTGCAGAGCCAAGGGCATTTTAAAAGTTACAATAACAGCCAGTTGTGGTGGCTCACACCTGTAATCCAAGGTGAGTGGTTCACCTGAGCTCATAAGTTCAAAGACCAGCCTGAGCCAGAGTGAGACCTCTTTTCCAAAAATAGCCAGGCACTGTGGCAGGCACCTATAGTCCAGTTACTTGGGAGGCTGAGGCAAGAAAATTGCTTAAGCCCAAGAGTTAGAGATTGCTGTGAACTATTGATACCAGATCTAACACTGGATTTCCAGGCTCTTGGTCTTGAGAATTTGATGAACGAGTTGACGGACCATAGAATGAACAGTGAGGTTTTACTTACAGCTCAAAGAACCAAATCACCTTGCAGGGCAGGATGTGAGTGTTACAACTCTTATGAAAACAATTCTTACAAAGAGCCAAGCCTCTTTGCAGGGCAGCATCAGCAGTAGAAATACCACAGCTCTCACTCTTTCTTCCTTGAAGTTCTGCTCACTATAGTCTTGTTCTTCTGCTCTATCTTCCTCGAAGGTCTGTAACGATCTGCTACGCTCTACCCTCAGTCGCTCTGCTCAGGGGCCTTATATAGGGGTAATAGCTTAGCTATGATTGGTCTATAAAATAGACCAATCAGGAGTAGGATTGAAAATGGACCAATCAGGAGTAGGATTGAAAATGGACCAATCAGGGATGCACCAGTGTTTTCCCCTCATCGGCAGGTCCTCTAGTGCCGCTCTAAGGGAGCCTCCGGAGGAGGA
>NW_003852469.1:1780498-1781602 GCF_000181295.1 Otolemur garnettii | reverse complement strand
TTGCAGCTGTCATTGTTGTTTGGCGGGCCTGGGCTGGATTCAAACCCGCCAGCTCAGATGTATGTGGCTGGCGCCTTACCTGCTTGAGCCACAGGTGCTGAACTTATACTTAGTGTTTTTATTTTACAAAATCAAATAGACTTGGCCCCAAACTGGAGCAATCCGAACGTTCTGCAACGGGGGGATGGTTCACAGCGGCAGTGCCGGGCTGTGGGACGTGATTCTGCGGGGAAATGGGACGTCTAATAGATACGTGAGGTCCTTGGGGTGAATCTTGAGGGAATTACGCTGGGTAAAAAAAGCAGATCTTGAAAGCTTAGGTTCTGCGAAATTCCTTCCATGGAACACTCTATAAACCACATTAGAGAGATGGAGAATGGACTGGCAGGTGCAGGAGTGAGGGAGGCAGAGAGGAAGGGGGATGGCTGCACCTAAGAAAGGTCACACCCGGGCCCCTTGCCAAGATGGACTCTTGAGGAGCTTGACTGTGGCCGTGAATAGATGCGTTCACACACACCTGCACACACACGCATGTGCATGAAAAGCCAGAGAAATGTGCGAAGGTCAGTCGTCTGCATGGACGTCAGTTTCCCAGCTGTGCTGTTGTAGCTGTGAGTGAGAGCCGGGGAGGGGGGGTAGGGGGTGGGGGTGGGGGACTTGGGATCACGCTTTGCTGTTTCTTACAACTGCATGTGAATCCGCAATTATCTCAAAAATCTAATTTAAAAAATCAAATAAGCCTACAATGTGAGTGCTTGAGAAAAGTAGGAATGGACCAAGCAAGCAACACTGACATTGATTTTACCCAATTGCAAAGGAGGGGCAGCTCTTGACTTTATTTTTTTTGAGACAGAATCTCAAGCTGTTGCCCTGGGTAGAGTGCTGTGACATCATAGCTTACAGCAACCTCCAACTCTTAGGCTCAAGTGATCCTCTTGCCTCAGTTTTTTTCTATTTTTAGTATGGGGGGGGTGTCTTGATTTTTGCTCAGGCTGGTCTTGAACCTGTGAGCTCAAGCTATCCACCCATCTCGGCCTCCCAGAGTGCTAGGATTATAGGTGTGAGCCACCGTGCCCAGCTAGCTCTTGACTTTTTTTTTTTTTT
>NW_003852469.1:1773500-1779858 GCF_000181295.1 Otolemur garnettii | reverse complement strand
AAAAAAAAGTGATGAAAACTAGGTAACTTTTCATATGTTAAGTAATTGAATTTGTGAAATTTATTAGCTTAACAGATGGAAAGAAAATAAAGGTACCAACATGTTTGTGTGTGTGTGTGTATATATATATATATATTTTTTTTTTTTGGCCAGGGCTGGGTTTGAACCCACTACCTCCGACATATGGGGCTGGTATCCTCCTCCTTTGAGCCACAGGCACTGCCCATGTTTGTATATTTTAAAAGCAACAATGGATCTTGAAAGGAACATGGAGGCCTTTTGGAAGCATTTCTAACCTTGTTGTCACACATTAGAGCCACATACATCCACAACAGGGTCACAACCAGGAATGTTTGAACTTTAAAACATTTGCTGAGCTCCTGTTGAGGAGTGTCCGGCACTGTCCCAGGCGCTCAGTGTTGCAAGAGGAAAGGACACACCCTGCCCTCCTGAAGCCTGCTGCCTGGAGTCTCCCATGGCTGGTGCATGTCCCATTGTTCCGGAATTCAATGCTGGTGACATTATTTGTGGAGTAGGAATGAATGTCATCCTGACATATTATTTTTAATGATATCCTGATTAATAGTCACACTTGGGGCTATTTTAAAAATGGAAGCAGTCACCACGAAGTGTGATAAGAATTACCCCAAAATAGACCATTTTATCCTCTGTGAATAATTTAGATGCTGGTGCTGCAAATGCGGGGAGAGCGGAACAAGAGGATCGGAGGCTTTTAGGAAGTGGGCCTGGGGTGTCTCAGTATCTCCGCATCCCAGGACTTGACAGTGCGTGCTTGGTATGCAGTAGGAGCTTAATAGCTAAATGCTGAATTGGCAGTTAAGATCTTTTTACTCTTGTTTTATATGAGTTTGGGCTGGAAGGAGCTTAGGGGACTCTGTTACTGGTAACTGGGAATCCATTTCGACTAGAGTCAGCGGGGGCTGGGATAGGATAGAAAAGAAAAACAAAGACAACTTGAGGACAGGTGTGAAAAGCCACCTCTGAGGACCCTCCTTGAGTCACACCTGCAATTGCCTTTGGTGACCGGGGCTCCCAGGTCTGCAGCCTGTCATTGCTGGCGGTGGCTGCCCTGCTACTGTGACCTTGAGTTTCTCCCCTGGGTAAAGGCACGAGGCCTGTCTCCTTGCTCCCTTCCTTCCAGAGTTCGTGTGGGGGCGCGTGAGTCCTGGCCACTTAGCATCCACACACAGATTAGCTCTGTGAACAATGTAAGAATCTTTTTTTTTTTTTTTGAGACAGAGCCTCAAGCCGTCCCCCTGGGTAGAGTGCTATGGCTTCACTGCTCACAGCAACCTCCAACTCCTGGGCTCAAGAGAGTCTCCTGCCTCCGCCTCCCAAGTAGCTGGGACCACAGGTGCCTGCCACGATGCCCAGCTATTTTTTGGTTGCAGCCGTCACTGTTGTTTAGTGGGCCCAGGCTGGATTCGAACCCGCCACCTTAGGTGTATGTGGCTGGCGCCTTAGCCGCTTGAGCCACAGGCGCCGAGCCAACAATGTAAGAATGTTATGGAAACTTTTGGTCGTGAGTGTGCTCGACGAAAATTATGGAAGGGACTTAGTGCAAAGACATTTAGAACTCTTTTTTTTTTTTTTTTTTTGAGACAGAATCTCACTTTGTAGTCCTCAGTAGAGTGCGGTGGCGTCACAGCTCACAACAACCTCAAACTCTTGGGCTTGAGTGATTCCCTTGCCTTAGCCTCCTGAGTAGCTGGGACTACAGGTGCCCATCACAACACCTGGGGCTATTTTTAGAGATGAGGTCTTGCTCTAGCTCAGGCTGGTCTCGAACTTGTGAGCTCAGGCAATCCACCCACCTTGGCCTCCCAGAGTGCTGGGATTACAGGCATGAGCCACTGGCCCAGCCAGGTTAGAGTGAGTTGAAATCTGCAGAAAGAAGGATCTGCTGCTTGTCAGCTCCCACTCTCAGTAAGAGGGTATCTTCTCGGTGCTTAGAACATCCCTTAGGTGTTTCAGACACTAGAAACCTGACAGGTGCCCGTCCTGAATGACCGATCCACAGTTGTAGTCACGCATCTGTATCCTTTCAATCCGCTCATCTACCTGCCGTCTTACTGGTCTTCCTAGAGCAAACCCTCACCATGTGAATGCCTCTGCTCAAAAATCTGACCGCTGCCTTGTCCTGGAGAGGTGTTTCTCAACACATGTGGAACCCTTTGGGAGGATCCCAGCAGGTGACCAGGGTAGCAGGACCCAACAGGTTTGGGCAACAGTAACTTAAACAAAATGAGGCAGCTTGCCTATGTTGGGACAAGCTGATGTGCAGGGTAGATTGGCACAGGGCTGTGTATGCAGCCGCCTCTCAGATCTATCTGACCTGGCTCTCTCCAATTTTTTTCAGAGCACCTCCCAGAGCCAGTGTTCTATGGAACACTGTGGAAACGCTGGGCATGGCGGCTCTAGAGAATAAAACCCAAACTCATTATGCCTTCAAGGCCTGCCTTTGTCCAGGCTTCAACAGCATCTGTCCTTGTTTTCCTCCCCGAACCTTTTGTTCCAAGAAACTTAAACCACTTACCTGCCTACCCATGGGTACTTCACTGCCTTCCACACGTTCATGCCCCTCCCCCCATCTCTAACATCCTTCTTCCTCTTCTTTATATATTGAAATTCACTTGTCCTTTCAGGCCCAGCTCAATGCCACCCCTTCTATAAAGTCTCATCTGAAACTATGTGACTTTAAAAAAACATTATGGCAAGAGACAGATTACATAAAAATTAACCTTTAACCATGGTTCAGTGTATAGTTCAGGATCATTGAGCCCACGCTGCCTCCACCCCCAGATCCCACCTGCCTCTCAAAGTTTCCCCAGCCCTCTCATTTGAACTCTTCCCTTTGAACTTTCCTGTCACCTTGCCCGTCTCTCTCGTATGGATTTCTTTTGTCATAACTGCTGATGGATTTTTCTCGTCTTCTCTCCTGGTCTGCATTCACTGAGGGCAGGGAGGGAGAAAGTCTTATTTACCCTCAGACTCCTCCTGACACCAGTGACAGACAGCAAGATAAAAAGTGGTTGAAAAATAGAAATATGGGGGAGGGGCAAGAAGATTTGTTATTAATGGTATGAGAAATTAGCACACAATTAAATTTAGGGACACGTACCATATGCTTGTCAATGTTCTCCCAGTTTGGGGTGAAAGTAGGAACAGATACTGTCGGTAGCCTGACTACTTTAGTCTTATCATTTCTGCTGCACAGAGGTACACAGCTACTGTTTCCAAAGCCTCGTTATTCCTGCTCCTTACACACATCCACATAGCAAGATAATCCTGGCAGTTCTGGAAGGCTTCCTAGAATCACAGCGGGGAAAGTCAGAAAGATGTTCCTGGCAAATGGGCCCTTCAGTGACTGTGGTGGGATTGTACTCGGCTGTGTCTGAATGTTTGTGCTCCTTTCCCAATTCATATGTTGAAATCATAAATGCCAACATATTAGGGCAGCGGTTCTCAACCTGTGGGTCATGACATACAGGGACTGTATTAAAGGACCAAAGCATTAGGAAAGTTGAGAACCACTTTATCAGGGGGTTAGGAGGTGGAGCCTTTGGAGAGGTGATTAGGTCAGAAGGATGGAGCCCTCATGAACAGGATTAGTGCCTTTATAGAATAAACCCAAAGGAGCTCTTTTTTTTATGAGACAGAGTCTTATTTTGTCACCCTGGGTAGAGTGCTGTGGCATTAAGCTCACAGCAACCTCAAACTCTTGGGTTCAAGTAATTCTCTTGCCTCAGCCTCCCAAGCAGCTGGGACTGACTACAGGTACCCGCCACAGTACCCAGATATTTTTAGAGATGGGGTCTCACTCTTGTTCAGGACTTCTCATCTTGGGGTTGTCCATACATACATATAGGATAGGTACACTGGCAAAATTGAAAGAAGATATTGTAAAACGTGTTGCAACTTTTATAATCCTGGTTTGGCATTTCTTAATAACCTGGAAGCCTCAAACACGCACGCATGCACGCATACACACTCCCCACACACACACAGAGCAGAAAAGGAAAGCTTTGATTCTCTCCAGGCGTCTGAGGGACCCTGCAATCACATTAATTTTCCTGCCCTCTCCCACATGCTGTCTTGGAGGGATTCTAGTCAATAGTGTGACCAGGGATCCGGGAACTGGGCAGGACAGGGTTCGCACAATAGGAGCGCAGTGTAGGCTGGAAGTGAGGCCAGGCTGCTAACTCTCGTGCCATGCTGCTGCTGGTGACTGACAGTCCACATGAAGGCAGCGAGGTGCTGAGGTAGAATTCCAAGGGTGGGAAGAAGGGAGAGGCAGACGACATTTTCCAAGGCTAAGCTCCCTAGGAGGCCAGCAGGAGGCTGGGGAGGCAGTCTCTCCATTTGCTGTGTTCTCTCCCTCATAAATACACATGACACATGGGCAGTGCCTGTGGCTCAAAGGAGTAGGGCACCAGCCCCATATACTGGAGATGGCAGGTTCAAACCCAGCCCCGGCCAAAAAGTGCAAAAAAAAAAAAAAAATACAACACAACTGCTTCTTGTCCTGGGGGATCTCCCTCATGGGGCGTGGCTTTGCCCTGAGAAACAGATGCACTGTGAGGATGGGACACAGGACAGGCATGGACAGTCAGGGTGTCAAAGAGATAAGGGGGTTCTGGTCAAATGAGGGAAGGGCTGGCTGAGGACTGGAGTGTGAACAACAGTGGCCCTGGAAAATGCCAAAGTCAAATTCGGCCCATTTTCCAGTTTTGCCTGTCTACCTTGGGTCAGCAGGGGGAAGTGGGCTGACCGTGTCACACAGTACAGTATTTAGTCAAGTAATTAGTTACAGAAGATTCAGGGAAATAGAGAAATCAGAATTCACAATTATGCAAAGTCACACGAAAGGGCTGTCTTCAAATTTGCTGAGAGGTGGTAGCCTTGACCTAGACCGGGGCGGGGAAACTTTTCATGTTGGAAGGACATGTGAATTTAGCTATAATCAAATCAGGCCATATTCAAGAAACTCCAATTAGATATGCCTAAAAATGTACTTTTTTTTCTGCAGTTTTTGACCAGACCGAGTTTGAACCCACCACCTCCCGTGTATGGGGCTGGCGCCCTACTCCTTGAGCCACAGGCGCTGCCCTGAATGTACAGATTTAAAAATTTCATAAAATGAAAACTATGTGTTAATTGTAAAGTTAACTAACCTTTTTTTTTTTGAGACAGAGTCTCACTCTGTCGCCCTGGGTAGAGTGCTCTGGCATCACAGCTCACAGCAACCTCCAACTCCTGGGCTTAGGTGATTCTCTTGCCTCAGCCTCCGGAGTAGCTGGGACTACAGGCATCCGCCACAACACCTGGCTATTTTTTTTTGTTGTTGCAGTTTGGCCGGGGCAGGGTTTGAACCCGCCATTCTCGGTATATGGGGCTGGTGCCCCACCCACTGAGCCACAGGCGCTGCTCAAGTTAACTAACCTTTTTCTTTTCTTTCTTTCTTTTTTTTGCAGTTTTTTGGCTGGGGCTGGGTTTCAACCCACCACCCTTGGCATATGGGGCCGACGCCCCTACTCCTTAAGCCACAGGTGCCACCCAAGTTAACTAATCTTTTCATGACTTTGTTTTGTCTGTCTTTTGCTGGAAAGCGTTTGAATATCTGGTTGCAGCATGGAGGTCTAAAGTTTCACTTGATCTTCTAGATGGGTCTCAGTCACTTGTGACCTTGAGGGCATCTTGATCGGGGTTAGGTAGGAGAAGGTGAAGTCCCAGCAATAAGTGGTGGATAAGCAGGAAAGTAGTTTTCAGGCCCGTTGCTGAGGGTGTAGGTATTCTAAATACATTTTTCCACATTTCAATTAGATCTTTCTTAGCATCAAACAATGACTTTATTTTTTATTTTTGTTGAGACAGAGTCTCACTATGTCACCCTTGGTAAAGTGCTGTGGCATCACAGCTCACAGCAATCTCAAACTCCTGGGCTTCAGTGATTCTCTTGCCTCAATCTCTCAGGTAGCTGGGACCACAGGCACCTGCACAACGCCTGGCTATTTTTTGGTTGCAGTCGTCATTGTTGTTTGGCAAGCCCAGGCTGGATTCGAACCTGCCAGCTCCGGTGTATGTGGCTGGTATCCTAGCTGCTGAGCTACAGGCACTGAGCCCAAACAATGGGCTTTAAAATGTCATCTCCTGAGAACTCAATCAATTCCATCAGCAGTTCTTGAGGGGCCTTGGTGATATCAACTAGGTGAGGCTGGAATGCTAATTTGAGTGTGATGTCATGATTCTCAAAGTCAGTGAACCTTTCATTGTATTCTGCAATTAATAGGTTTATAACAACTGCGTATTCTTCTTCTTCTTTTTTTTTTTTTTTTTT
>NW_003852469.1:1741735-1772983 GCF_000181295.1 Otolemur garnettii | reverse complement strand
CGGTGCCCTACTCTTTTGAGCCACAGGCACCACCCACACCCAGCTATTTTTTGGTTGCAGCCATCATTGTTGTTTGGCAGGCCCAGGCTGGATTCGAACCTGCCAGCTCAGGTGTATGTGGCTGGTGCCTTAGCTGCTTGAGCCATAGACCCCAAGCCAACTGTGTATTCTTCATTTGACTCAAATATATCATCCTGCTTATCAGTGACCTTTGTTAACTGAGGAAAATGTTCATCTGAAATTTTCTGAAGACAAATTGTTTTGAAAAACCTTTTCGAACTGCTTGGATTTTTTTTTTTTGTTTTTTTTTGCCACATATCATATATAAACTTAGTTTTACCTTGGAAAGAAATATTAAAGTTGTTTTGATTTGACTTAATATCACACAGAAATGCTGCATTCTTATATATCTTCTTTCAATAATTCATATCGCTGATTCTGTTCTTCATAAAATTTAACTATCTGGGCGGCACCTGTGGCTCAAAGGAGTAGGGCACCGGCCCCATTATGCCGGAGGTGGTGGGTTCAAACACAGCCCTGGCCAAAAACTGAAAAAAAAAAAAATTAACCATCTGTTCTCTCAGAGTTAAAATTGTGGCTAACACCTGTCCCTGTGATAACCAAATCACTTTAGAATGATGCCACAGATCCACACTGCTTACCTCAGGGTTCCACTTTAGCAGGTTATGAAACTGACAATGTTGTGTTTCATTTGTATGAATATAGTTAATAATATTTGTAACTTGTTGAAAAATGTCACTTAAAAGAGTAGCCTTTGCACGGAGATTTTACTGATGTAAGATACGCTGAAAGGAAATGAGAACATCTGAATCTGTTAATACTTTTTTTTTTTTTGAGACAGAGCCTCAAGCTGTTCCCCTAGGTAGAGTGCTATGGCATCACAGCTCACAGCAACTTTCAACTCCTGGGTTCAAGCTAGTCTCTTGCCTCAGCCTCCCAAGTAGCTGGGACCACAGGCGCCCACCACAACACCTGGCTATTTTTTGGTTGCAGCCGTTGTCGTTGTTTGGTGGGCCCGGGCTGGATTCGAACCTGCCACCTTAGGTGTATGTGTCTGGCACCTTAGCCACTTGAGACACAGGTGCCGAGCCAATACTGTTTTAAAATCTGTGCAATCATCCCTCGTGTTCTCCTGTCCTGGAAGGCACACCATCTGTACATACACTCACTACATGCACCAAATTCATGGCCGGGTGAGGTGGCTCATGCCTGTAATCCTAGCACTCTGGGAGGCCAAGGCTGGGTAGATTGCCTGAGCTCACAGGTTCAACATCAGCCTGAGCCAGAGTGAGACCCCGTCTCTAAAAATAGCCGGGCATTGTGGCAGGTGCCTGTAGTGCCAGCTACTTGGGAGGCTGAGGCAAGACAATTGCTTGAGCCCAAGAGTTGGAGTTTGCTGTGAGCTATGATGCCACGGCACTGTACTGAGGATGACAAAGTGAGATTCTGTTTCAAAAAAAAAAAAAAAAGAATTCACCAAATCCAGTCCAATTTCACATTTACCTTGGAGTTGTTGAAGATATTTATTCCCTGTGTTCTGTCCACCAGAGTGCCCAGAAGAATGGTTTGTTGAAAAGAAAATCTTGTGTTATGACCTGAATGAAATGTAAAACCTGTTGATCAGGTTGATTCACTAAAATGATCGAATAATATATATTTTCCTGTTGAAATATATATATATATATATTTTTGCAGTTTCTGGCCGGGTCAGGTTTGACCCTGCCACCTCTGGTATATGGGGCCAATGCCCTACTCCTTGAGCCACAGGTGCTGCCCTCCTTTTGAGGTATTGCATGACGTTGTTCTGTTAAGTTGAAGGCTAATCCATGCTGCCAATCAGTTATGGTTCTCCTTGAAAGAGGCAGTTGTTTGTACTTTGAAACATTATTGGGGGTAAACATCTTATAACTTCAGCAATGCATTCTTTTCTTTTCTCTTTTTTTTGTTTGAGATAGCTTCAAGCTGTCCCCCTGGGTAGAGTGCTGTGGCATCACAGCTCACAGCAACCTCCAACTCCTGGGCTCAAGCAAGTCTCCTGCCTCAGCCTCCCAAGTAGCTGGGATCACAGGCGCCCGCCACAATGCCTGGCTATTTTTTTTTTTGGCTGCAGCCATCATTGTTGTTTTTGGTGGGCCGAGGCTGGATTCAAACCCACCAGCTCAGGTGTACATGGCTGGCACCTTAGCTGCTTGAGCCACAGGCGCCAAGCCCCGGCATTTTTAGAGAGGAGGTCTCCCTCTTGCTCAGGCTGGTCTTGAACCTGTGAGCTCAGGCAATCCACCTGCTTCTGCCTCCCAGAGTGCTAGGATTACAGGTGTGAGCCATCATGCCCAACGTGTGTCCTTATTAAATATGTCCTTAAAAATGTGTTCTAAAGGATGAGTGTGATTGAAACAGAGGACAATGACGCTATCCTTGTACAGAAAGTGGAGACATTGGTGAGATTCTGCTCCCAACTTCTGAGCACCTTTATAAGAGACTCCTACAATTAGATTTCATTTGGCAGGTAAGTGCCTCTTCTAAAATGTACTATATTTTGGCTTGGCACCTGTGGCTCAAGTGGCTAAGGCGCCAGCCACATACACCTAAAGTGGCAGTTTCGAATCCCCAGCCCAGGCTCACCAAAACAACAAAGACAGCTGCAACCAAAAAATAGCCGGGTGTTGTGGCGGGCGCCTGTGGTCCCAGCTACTTGGGAAGCTGAGGCAGGAGACTTGCTTGAGCCCAGGAGTTGGAGGTTGCTGTGAGCTGTGAAGCCACAGCACTCTACCCAGGGGGGACAGCTTGAGGCTCTGTCTCAAAAAAAAAATGTACTATATTTCTGGGAAAGTTGAGAGACTAGTGATCTGCCCTTGGACGCAGCTAGAAGCCACAAGGGAGTCTAGTGGAGGAAAGACAGGGTCATGGCTGAACACTTTAGCAAAGCAAGTAGATGTTCTATCTGCCGGGCTATGCTGGTAATCCCAGAGCCCTGGAACTATGCATACCTCCAGCAACCCTCCCTAGCCAATGGGGCAGGAGTGAGTCGCTGGCCAATCAAAGGGCACCACAGGCTTCTTCCTCCCCGGTCCAGCTGCCCTTCATCACAGCCCAACTGGGAAGGCCTGGAGTGATTGGCATTTGTGGCCTAGATGAGATGGCGTCATCTTTCTTTTCTGATTTTGGGCTCATGTGGTATCTAGAGGAGCTCAATAAGAAGGAATTTAAAAAATTTAAGGAGCGTTTCAAGCAAGAGACTTTGAAACTTGGACTCAAGCAGATTTCCTGGACCGAAGTGAAAAAATCATCCCGGCAAGAACTGGCCAACCTGCTCATCCAGCACTACGAGGCCCAGCAAGCATGGGGTCTGACCTTAAGGATATTTCACAGCATGGCTAGGCAGGATCTCTGTGATAAGGTCCAGAGAGAGCGTGCCGAACACAAAAAGATTTATAGAGCTTACGTTAAGAATAAATTCAGCAGCCTTTGCACCAGCAAATTCATCACTGACTTTTTTGAATGTTTTGGTGAGAAGGTCAGACCAGAAGAACTCGAATATCTGCACCTCCTTTTTGCTGCCAAAGAAAATGGGCAGCCCTCACATACCACGGTCTTGCAAGGAGCAGAAGGCATCGGAAAAACGACACTTCTAATGAAGCTGCTCCTGGGCTGGGCAGAGGGCAGCCTCTATGAGGACAGATTCCTCTATGCGTTCTACTTCTGCTGCCGAGAACTCAGGCAGTTGAAGGAGACCAGCTTGGCCGACCTGATGTCCGGGAACTGGCCTTACCCTTCACCTGCTCCTATCGCAGAGATCGTGTCCCACCCAGAGAAACTCTTGTTCATCATCGATAGCTTTGAACAACTGAAATGTGACTTGAGTGAACCTGAGTCGGACCTGTGCAGTGACTGGATGAAGCAGCAGCCGGTCCGGGTGCTGCTGAGCGGTTTGCTGAGGAAGAAGATGCTCCCGGAGGCCTCGCTGCTCATCGCAGTGACGCCCATGTGCCCGGCGGAGCTTCAGGCTCGGCTGGTGTGTCCAGAACTCATAACGCTGTCTGGATTCAGTGAGGAGGAAATAGAGTTCTATTTCCGCCGTTTATTCCCAAGCAGGAGTAGAGCCGCGGAGGCTTTCCGTTTTTTAAGAGAGAACGCACAGGTGTATTCCCTCTGCCACACCCCCCGCGTTTGCTGGGTTATAGGCACCTGTATGAAGCAAGTGATGGAGAAAGGCAGAAGTCTGGCGCCCATCTGCCGACGTCTCACCTCTCTGTACGCCTCTTTCATCTTGAACTTGTTCACCGGCGAGGATGCCAGCTGTCCGAGTCCGGAGAGCCAGGTCCAGCTCAGAGGCCTGTGCTCCCTGGCTGTAGAGGGCATGTGGACCGACGAGTTTGAATTTAATGATGAGGCTCTCAGGAGAAATGGGATCGCCGACTCGGATGTCCCTGCATTGCTGGATACCAACATTTTCCTGAAATGCACAGAGAGCTCGTACACGTTTGCGCACACGAGCATCCAAGAATTCTGTGCTGCCATGTTCTACCTGCTGAGGCGCGACCATCCCAACCCAGCCGTCAGGTGCAGAGAGACACTACTAGCTACCCATTTGAAGAAAGTCAAGAAAGCACATTGGACTTATTGGGTACGTTTCCTATTTGGCTTTTTAAAGGAAAAGGAACAAGAAGAGGTAGACACATTTTTTGGCTTCCAACCATCCCAAGAGATAAGGCAGGAATTTCACCAGATCCTGAAGAACTTAGGAGAACACGAAGGTCTTCCGGGGCAGACGGATTTCTTGGCATTGTTTTACTGTCTGTTCGAACTGGAGGATACGACCTTTGTGAGGGAGGCAGTGAATTTCCTCCAAGAAATTAACTTTTCTATCAATAATGACTTGGACCTGGTGGTTTGTGCCTACTGCTTAGAATACTGCTCTGGCTTGAGGAGACTTTCATTTTCAGTTCCCAAGGTCATTGAGGAGGATGGACAGGGCTGTGCGTCAGGTCCCAGTGTCACCCACTGGCATCACATTTTCTCTGTGTTCACGACCAATGAGCACCTCAAAGAATTGGAAATAACGGACACTGACTTCTGCCAATCTGTTTTGGTGATTCTGTGCAATCAGCTGAGACATCCCACCTGTCACCTTGAAAAGCTGCAGCTAAATCGTGTTTCCCTTTCTGGTGGAAGTAGTGTTTTCTTTGAGGCGCTTTCTCAAAGCCCAGACTTGAGATACTTGAACCTCCACAACGTAAATCTCTCCCGCGATGACATGGAGAAGTTTTGTAAAGTCTTGAGCTTGTCAATGTGCAATATAGAGGAATTAACGTTGTCAGGCTGCTTCCTCAGGAATCCTTGCTGGGACTTGCTCCATGAAGCTCTTCTTACTAAAAAAAGCCTATGCTCTCTGGACCTCAGCGCCAGCAACCTGCACGACAAAGGACTGAATGTTCTCAGCGTAGCCCTGAGACACCCAGACTGCTGCCTCCGGTCCCTGGGTTTGGCAAATTGTTCTTTCACTGCTGTGGGCTGTGGAGACCTCGCCACAGTTCTTACCAGCAATCGAAAACTGACAAGTCTGCAGATTGGGCTCAACAAGGTAGGAGATATGGGCGCAAAGGTGCTGTGTGAAGCTCTGGCACGTCCCAGTTGTCACCTGGAGATTCTTGGGTTCAAGGACTGTGGGTTGACCAGTGCCTGCTGCAGGGACCTCTATTCCGCTCTCACCCACAGTAGGACCCTCCGAGTGCTGGACCTGACCCTGAATACCTTGGACTACAGTGGGGTGGCTGTGCTCTGTGAGGCCCTGAAATACCCAGAGTGTCCCCTGTGGGTCCTTGGGCTGCCAAAAACTAGATTTGATGAGAAAACCGAGATGCTTCTGATGGCCGTGGAGGAGAGCAATCCGCACTTGACAATCATAGGCTTTTGGTGAAGCAGAGATGGGACCACAGAGGTAGTTTCCTGATTTCAGGGAACCTGGACTCATTCCGACTCAGGATCACCTGCACAGGCTTGGAATCCAGGCTTTTACTCATGCTGCCCTGTATCTACATATTACAAACCTCTGATGCTCCAAGATGTGATCTCCCTGGTACACCATTCAGATATGTTTCATAAAATGTATATTATATATATATATTTATTTTGTTGTTGTTGCAGTTTGGCCAGGGCTGGGACTGAACCCATCACCCTCGGTATATGGGGCCAGCGCCCCACTGACTGAGCCATAGGCACTGCCCACATAAAATGTATATTTTTATTTGCTCTTTGGCCTTATATAAGCTGCTGAAAGAGTTTTGTGGTAAAATTTCTACTCTGTCTCCCAAAGACATTATAAACACTTAATAAAGTATTATATCTTTACAAAAAAAGTTGAGAGACTATTTAAGTGATTCACTTATTAGTGTGTGAACTGGCTTGACCTTGCTGTCTTTCTCCTAATATCTTTATTATTATTACTATTCGTAGAGACAGAGTCTCACGTTGTCACCTCGATAGAGTGCTGTGGCGTCACAGCTCACAGCAACCTCCAGCTCTTGGGCTTAGGCAATTCTCTTGCCTCAGCCTCCCGAGTAGCTGGGACTACAGGCGCCCACCAGAATGCCCAGCTATTTTTTTGTTGCAGTTTGGCCAGGGCCGGGTTTGAACCCACCCCCCTCGGTATATGGGGCTGGCGCCCTACCCATTGAGCCACAGGCGCCTTCCCACTCTCCTAATATCTCTTGAACACAGAGAATGTAGGTGTTTTCAAGGAGTTGGGCAGAGGAGAGTAAAAGGAAATAGGAGAGTAGAAAGAAATGTTATTTATGTTTAGAGGGCATGCCCAGTGGGGAAGGCTTTGGCTGAAATGTGAATTTGAGTGGTGAGAAGAGTGATTTGAATATGCATGTAAGAGTAATTAGAAAGTTAACAGCAATGCTCAGGGGCAGCGCATGTGGCTCAGTGAGTAGGGCCCTGGCCCCATATACTGAGGGTGGTGGGTTCAAACCTGGCCCCAGCCAAACTGCAACAACAATAAAAAGTAGCCGGGCATTCTGGCGGGCGCCTGTAGTCCCAGTGACTCGGGAGGCTGAGGCAAGAGTATTGCCTAAGTCCAAGAGCTGGAGGTTGCTATGAGCTGTGACGCTACAGCACTCTACTGAGGGGAAAAAAGGGATATTCTGCCTCTAAAAAAAAAAAAAAGTAATAATAATAAAGCAGTGCTCAGAAAGGAAGATAGAGGGGCTCTAAAAAAGTCCCTCCCCTCCTGCTTAGAAATTCTGTCTGGGATTCTGTACAAACTGGGTACACTGTGTGTGAAATATTGGTAAACAAAACTCCACACGTGTGGATGAGTTAAGCCGGGGCAGAGGATAGGAGAGGAAGCAGAAGCATTTTTAAGCTCCTCCCTTTCCTGGGGTGCCGCTCCATCTAGCCTTTGCCTGAGAGGCCTTACTAGCTTTTCTGTAGGAAAAGTCGAACAGCTGCTGCTGATCTGATTACATCCAATTTGGGTGGTATTTATTGAGTCTTCAGCGTAAGGCACCTTCTTAACCATGTCTCAGCCCTGCGGAGCCCTCCCCACCCACTTCCACATTATGAAAGTATCTAACCACAGGATTCCCAGGCCCTGAGGATTCTCCTGCCTCCTGCTTCCGGGTGGCATGAAGGCCACAGCCAAAGCCAGCTGTGCTGACTTGTCATTTTCTCTCCGGTCAGTGCTGACGCTGTCTCTGTGCAGGTTGCTGTAGGGTTAGGTTTAGCCGGATCCACGAAGGGGCACCACATAGCCCCCAAAGCATCTTTTCAAAATGGGGGAAGGCAGGGAAGGAGACAGGAAGTAGCCAGCTGTCCTTATGATTTTGGCTTTTATGTTCTGTTTCCAGAGCACCAGCCATGGGAAGTGCTTGCTTCTGTGTTATCAGAGAACTCAGGGCCGAAATAAAACAAGGCGAAATACCCCCTCCCCTTTTAAAGTCTCTTTCCCTGGATTGCATCAGCTCCAACAAGCAGTATCAGGCGACTGGAGGCAGGTGCGGTTTCCAAGGGCTTCTGTGGGAGAGGTGAGAGCTGCTTTCCTTATCTGTGAAAATAATGCCTTTCCTAAATTGCTTTTTCAAGTTTCCCTCCGTGATGTGAGGAATGACCGGTTGTGTCCAGGCACTGTGTTTTGATGTAGGGTGGGATTTACACAGGTAGCAGGGGGTAGGCTCCTGCAGCTCCAGCCTGGCAAGCAGCCTTGCTTTCTTTAGATGGGAAAAAGCTACTTCAAACATGGCTCCAGGGAGAGCCTGGAGATCGGGAAGAGAAAGAGGAGAAACTTACATTTTTCTTAAAAAAAAAAAATTATTTCCATTACAAAGAAAAAATTTCCCTCGAGGAGGGGAAAAGCCTTGGGGAAAAAAAAAAAAAAAACAACAAAAAAAACTCCCCAGCTCGGCTGGGGCAAACAAAAGGAGTGATGTCCCCAGTAAGTCATCTTTGGGGAGAAGAGAGTTTGGATAGAAGTGAAGGCAGATCGCAGAAGCCAGGCAGAGTGTCAGCGATTCCAGCAGAGGCAGAGAGCAGCGAGGGGCCTGGGCTGTGGGACACGTAATTGGCTAACGAATAATAAAGCCAAAATTGCATATTAACAGCAATTAGTTTCTATAGAGGCACTGGGGAAAAGGGCTGCAGAAAACCCCATTGGGCCTTCAACTGAAGCAATGTGAAATTAAACCGGTGTCTCAATTAAATGGGAATAAATATTGCCACATCAGGCTGTGTGGCGCGGGAGGGGCTGAAGGGAAGCCCCCCACTGAGCCCCGCACCTTCCTTCCGGTCCACCGGAAGCTGTGGGTGGCACAGCCTCAGGTACGTCCCTGTCCAGACCTGCAGCCTCTAGAGGTCGACCTGCCCGTGATCTTGAGACCAGGCTCTGCAGGTAATTTCAGGGCACAGGCCTCTCGCATCAGTGACTCGGCACCCTGGTGGGCCTAACTGAGGCCGTGTCCCTCCACGCAGCGGTGGCTTTGGCAAGAGATTAGGGAAGACCGAGCGTTCTGTCTCCTGCAAACCCACTTCCAAGCGGCTCCGTCCCCTCTGGCGTGGATCTGGGATTAGCGCTAAGGTCCAAGGAGGAATGTTTTTCCTTCTGGGTTGAGGGCTTTTGTCGTTGTTTGGCTTCCATAGAAGTGTTGCAGGGGTGGGAGGAGGGCGTTTGGTCCTGGGGGAAGACGCCTGCGGGTCACCGTTGGTGTCAGGCTGGAGGGAAGGTGTTGTACAGAGGCACTGGGATGAAAAATCTCCCTCAAACCCTACCCTTAAAGCAACTTCGTGTGCTCTGCTGCGGCGAGGCCTCCGCAGCGGCCACAAAGCCACTTTCCTGTCTCAACCTGCCCTGTCGCCGCGCACTCTCACTAGCGCACCCGCCAGCCTCTATTCTCCAGCGTTCTGAGGCTTTCTGGGAGAGGTTTCCAGGGTGTGGGATGGAGTCATTGAGGCCCATGAGGAAGCCCAGAGGTGGATGAAGGGAGTGGGACAGGGCAGGAAGGGCGCAGTGGCTGGGCCTGCGCCAGTCTGGAGACTTCTGGGGTGGTGAGAGAGGGACACGTCATACCTCTGCTCTCTCAAAAGCTGTCCCCACCCCACCCCAGGCCTTGGGTCTGGCCAGGCCCATGACCCGCCCCAGTTCCTACCCCCGGCTTTTGAATGGCGCTGAGGTGCACTTAAAGGGGACAAGGTGGCCTCTCCCGGTCTGGCCCTTCCCTTGATGGCACCATTCCGACTTTGACTTGGGCGCATCCTGGAAGGGACTGGAGCAAACCCTTGTCTGCCTGCATCAAAGCTTTGGGAAATGCGGGAAGACCGAACCCTCAGGGTTCTCAAGTCTGCAGGATTCGGGAAAGAGAAAAATAAATCATAGCTGGGAAAACACAGGAGCAAAAATGAACAGGGAAACCAGCGCCGGTCCATCTCCACCTTGCTCAGAGTGGATGAAGTCTTAGGTGCATTCCCAGGAAAAGAGAAATCCTCGCTTGGGCGCGGTGGGAGGGGATGTGGGCGCGCCCGGGGCAGGTGGGCGGGGGCGGCGATCCGGCCGCGCCCAGGCACCCCCGCCCGCCCCTCCCCGCTCTTGCAGAGCCGCCGGGCCTAGAAACACTTGAAGCAGCAGAATGAACTTTGCAGAGAAGTATCGCCTCCTAGGTCTCCCAGGGCTCAATGTGTTTAAGCAGCAAACGGTTGGACTCAAATTAAAAATGACCCCCGCCAAACTATAATTTTGGGAAAGGCCCTAGTGATCCTGAAAGTTTAATTTGGGGGCTTCGGCAGCCATTACCCAGGCTTTCATTCCTTGGTAAAGTTTCTGTTTTAAGACAAAAGGCAGAAGGATAAAAAAAAAAAAGAAAAGGTGACCCTATTGAGAGTTGCTCACAGTCTCTGAGCTGGAACATTCTTTATTCTCAATAAAGCCTGGTTTTCTTTTTCTAGTTTTTTTGAGGCCATCTAAATTTGGTGCTCTGAGATCTCTGCAGGCCTCCAGCACACCAGTATAGGGTACAAAGTGGTGCTTATTGCCTTGAAAATATTCTATTTGAAGTCCTTTTTCTTGCTATAGGTCTATGTTTAGGATGCAATTGTTACATACAAAGTTTTCTTAAAAAAATCCCCTGAAATCAGATTAAGACTTGGCAAAACACCCAATGAAAGAATTGTAGATGGGACTTGGAAGAAAAAAAATCTTTATTAGGTACCAAAATTCTCATCTTTGTTATTGTTGACGTGCTGGTCACCGTGAATCAGCCAGCCAAGCCTCCGACACACACACCACCAGCACAACTCAGCCAGCCTGTGTTGACTCACCAGGCTCTAAAACCACCCACAGAGTAGATGAGGAAGGGGAGGTTCCATCTGGTTTTGCAGCTGCCCCCAGAGGACTCCATTCTAAGGTTGGAAGGGGGGGTATTATGTAAGTTCAATAAAGGGAAAGAACAATTTCCCTCTGGAGTCAGTATAGATGGATGGATTTTTTTTGGTGGTTAAATGCCTTCCTCTAATCAGTGATTTTCAATCAGTGTGCCACGAGGCACACTGGTGTGATGTGAGAGAATCTCAGATGTGCCGTGAACAGTTTTAAAGATCATTAAATTATTTTCAAAAGAAGTTCAAAGCACAGTAAGTATATTCTTTTTTTTCTACTCTTTATTTTTGATCAGCATGATTTAAGTGTGTGGTGGAAGTTGATAGGTTCAAGTATGCCGTGAGATAAAAAGGGTTGAAAAACAGTGCTCTATGTACTAATAGCGGATATGGTTATGTAAAAAAAATGTCTGTATAGGGGTATCTGTCTGTTGAGGACATGACCCTTCCCCAAATATCTGGCTAAAACCGCTCATGCATTCACAGAAGCTGTACCCCCACCCCCAAAACAGAAACCACATACAGGAGTTTACCTTTGCCTTTGTTAAAGACTGAGTTTCTTTTCCGCTTAAAAAGAGATCTGGGCTGTTTCTGGCAGGGGAAAGAAGAATGTTACTAATTTTTCCTCTGATAGGTTCCTAAATCTAAAGGTATCTGGTATAGTTACCTTAAGACACATAGGAGCTCGCTCAAGATGAGGACCGAGATGTCTGTGGTGAGGATGAACCCATGTGGGCCTTCTTAGCAAACGGCCTTACCCGTGTCCACCTTTCGAAAACCCATGTGCTTTCTCCTTCACTTAAGCCACAGATTTAATTAGAGGGGCTCACATAGATATGTAGGAGAAAATGATCTTGAGAATTAAGCCTGAAAGAGCTAGAGCTCTTCAGATTTCTTGCATAATTCCCAGCAGGCACACATAGGCCCCAACTGCAGAAGGGAAGGCCCACCTTCACCCAGATTTCTGATTGGCAAACATAAAAGAGGCCTCACAATTACACATAGGGCAAAGTGGTCCATTCAGCTCTGCCACCTCCGGCCACTAAAGCCCCACATAAACGCGTTTTGTAACGAGACTGGTGCACACAGGCGGATGCCCATACCACTGTACACGGACCCTGCAACCCCCAAACACTCCCACAGACATGAAGGCTTTCTGGAACGAGAGTTTACGTAAGCAATAAAAATGTTTTTAAAAGCCCCTCCCACCATAGATTATCTACAGCAGAAACCTGGAAGGCCTCGGCCCTGGTGCCTGCGGTTTTAGCTTTCAGGAAGAAGCATGTCAAGTTTCCACCTAAAAGGGGCATTAGCTGGGGAGGCATCTGGAGATTTTACCAGAGGGCACGGGCATGAAGGGTACAGTAATTTCTGGAAGAATTACAGGGAAGCAGTTGTGGAGAAGAGGCTAGCTAATTGGACATTTGTGGGGCAAGAGATTGGTCATCAGAGGCATAACCATGCCTGAAAGAACTGTCCTTGGCAGGGAGCAGAGAGACTGGAGGTGAGGGTGTTTACACCCCAGCTGTCCTCTTCAGGAATCTGTCCAAAATGGGCAGAGGGGGATACCAGGACTCAGAGGGGTACTAGTTTCAATGGAGGTAGATTTTGAAGGCAGCGGTTACCGAGCCTCTCAGGACCATCCAGGCTGAGGCTCAGGGGTGAGAGAAGCTGTTCTCTCTTTCTTTCTGTCCTGCAGCCAAGCTTGCCTTCTGGGGCTCAAGAGGCGCAGGCACCTGCAGGCTGCGCACTGCAGCTTTCCTTCTGCAGGGCGACCTGGTGGTGGCACGTTCTGCAGACCCGGAGAAGGTTCTGGGAGTATCTAGGTAGGGTGTGGCACACTTAACCTCCACCTGTCTGACCCTAAACACTCCCCTCAGAAGGAACTGAGACTACACTGTAATAATGACACACAATTTGCATAGAGTAGGTACTCAACAAATATTTTGGAGAAAAAGGCTAGGGAGGGGTAATGATCCAAAATATCACTGAATACTAATTTATCTAGTGGGTTAGACTGAAGCTTTGGAAAAGAGAGGTCCTCAGTAGGCTTCAACGCACACTCTTCCAGGCCTTCATCTCACTGCTTCAGGAATCAAATTGAACTAAGCATCCCTTATGGCCTTGGCCTTGCAAAGACAAGTCTCTGGCACAAGGGGAAGAAAGGATGCAGCAATCTTCCTAGGCAGGAAAGGGCTAGCTGTTGGCCTCCGTTCTCAGCTATCTGCTGCAGGAACCTGCCCCTCCTCCATTTTTTCCACCTGGAAATTAACACTCTAGGCTTTGCCACCAGGCAGGGGCTTGGTGGTTAATATGGAGATGGACATGGGATGGGGCTTTGACAGCCTGGTATGGGGAGGAGGTTCCTAGGACCAGCTGCTGCTCAGGGTCTAGTGACAGGTAGGAAGGCCTGATTTGGGAGGCAGGGTCTTCAAGATGAGGGAAGCTTAATCCTTTCCATTCCCTGACAGCATCCTTTAAAACCGCCTTTCCTCAGCCCCCCAGCTGTACACATTCTGTTTTTCCTTCTGTTCACATTTTAAAAGGTATGCATCCCTACATGACTTCATGTAGGTCAAGGCGCCTCTCTCTCCCTTCCTATGTAGTTCCCGGATCAAAGCCTGAAACTGCAGTAACAGCCAAGGTGCTCGGTACAGTCCTTGCAGCCCTGAGGGAGCTTGTGGACGGGCCAGGAGCTTGGTCCTTCTCGTCCACCTAGCCCAAAGACTTCCTTAATCTTGGCAGGTGCTCAGTGCTCTACGGCAAAGGGCGACAAACAGCTTCTCCCTCCTCACCGGCTACCCACCCCTCCCAAACCTCAAGCTGGATACAACACATCCGCAGCCCAGGCCCCGGGGCAGTCTGCCAGTCTCCTGGATGCCAGATTAGTTGTTTTTTTTAAAAGGGCAAACCAAAAAAACGGAACCCAGAACAAAAACACAGCCACGGAGGAAAATGCTGACCCACGTACAGTGAATCCCGAGCCCAGAAACGCACTCTGGCGCTCTGCAGTGCGCCCCAGGCCGCCCCTCCCCAGCGCGCCGCGTCTGTGCTCGCACAGAACTCGTGGTTACAGAATCAGCTTCTGCTTTCCTCCCCGAGTCACATCCCGCACACCTTCCCACCCCGGGGGCTCCGGCACCGGCAACCGGGCCGGCGGGAAGCCGCGCCCCCTCCCCTCGCGCCCGAAGCCGCCGCGCGGAGGTCTGCGGAGGGCGCCGGGCTCCGGGCGCTCCTGCCTCGGCTGCCCTCGCCGCCCCACGGTGCTCAGCCAGCCCCATTCTTGGCATTCACCGCGTGCCTTAATTGTATGGACATTTAAATCAAGGTCCGCTGTGAACACGGAGAGAGAGGCCTTTCTCCTGAGGAAGGAAAGGAAGGAAGGAAGGAAGGGGGAGGTGGGGGAGAAGATGGGATGAGACACCAGAAGAAAAATAAAAAATAAAAAGCGGCGCGTGTGTGCGCGCGTTGACAGCGGGGAGGGGGATGGGGGTGGGGGAGCGCCGGGAGGAAGGGACCACGGCATCCTCCCCACCGCAGCCCCCCCCAATCACACAGACAATGAGATAACGGCGACGTCTTCCAAAGGCTCTTTGTTCTCCCCATCCTTTCGTATCCAGGCTTTTTCCTGCAAAGCGGAGAGGGTGGAGGGATGGAGGTGTGGGTGGAAGTGGGAGACGGAGGGGTGCCCCCCCGTGTTAATTACCCCGACTCCCCTCGCCCCTCTCCCCGCGCCTCGCCTCCCCTGCAGCTCCAGACAATGAAAAAACAACACCAACCCCACCTCGCCCCAGCGCAGCAAACCCTACCCACCCACTTCGTCCTCAGCTTTGCCCAGGAAACTGAAGGGGGCCGGGAGGAGGAAGGAGAGGTTGAGCAGCCAGGCAGGCAGGGGGGCTCGGCCGCGGCTGTCAGGGCAGGGCGCGCGGCCGCCGCCTTTACCTCGCAGGCTGGGTCCGGGCGTGCCGCAGGGGCGAGCTGCAGCGGTCCGGGGCCGGGATCTCCGCAATCAGCCTTCCGGAACTCGCCTGCTGCAGTCCTCTCGCTCAGGTCCCAAGTGGTGGAGGGGAAGAAGGAAAAGAGAGAGAGAGAGAGAGCAAGGAAAAAAAAAAACAACACATAAGAGCGAGGCCCATCTGGCCCCTCGTCAGCTTTGTCAAGTCTTGCATACGCTAAAATGCTAATGACCTAGATAGCTCATGCAAAATGCAGCAGAGAGGGAGGGAGTGAGGGAGGTGGGAGGGAGGAAGAGAGCGAGAAGGGGGGAGCGAGGGAGGAGAGACAGAGGGAGGGAGGGGAGGAGAGAACACCCCTACACTCTCCCCACCACACCCCACCCCCAACTGTCAACGGGCTTTACCAGGTAAAGGGTGGACGAGGATCTAAAGGTCACTCGTGTATAATACTGCTGGGTCCCCGGGTCAGAGAAAGGGAGAAGGAGGATAAGACAGCTTAAAGCCAAAGGGACAATAAGATATTATTTTGAGCCCCCCTCTCTAGGACTTCCTCCACCCCTCCACTGTGTTTACACACAAATCCAGTCTCCACTTTATGCAGGTACACGGACATGTCAATTTCTCATCAATTTTTCAGAGCTCTATCTACGGACACCCAAATTCTCATTCCCAGCCAAACTCATCCTGCAGACCCAAGGTGTGGGGTAAGACGATTTCCCCGCAGTCCTCCGGCTGGCCTGTCCCCACTCATCTCCATCTCCACCCTTATTCCCTTAGCCTTCCGAGCATAATCCGGCTCCTCTTTTCTAAGCCTTCCAGTCCCTGGTCCCCTTCTCAAACCCCAGTATCCTGCGAATGCGAGTCAGGGGCGCACAGCAGCCAAGTTCAGTCCAATCTAATCTCCCACGATTCAACTATCCCTCCCAGAAAAACAACAAACAAACAAAAACCCCCAACCCTTCTCTCACACCGACACTGTTAAAGCATGCCAAAAGAATAAATAAAATTCAATCGGAATACCCGCAGAGGACCGCACGCCCGGCGGACGCCCTTCACGGCGGTCACGCGTGGTCCAGAGCCAGCGCTCCTGCGGTCCCTTCTCGTTGAGCCCAAGGTGCTTTGTCCCGGCGTCCAGACCAGGTCTTCATCTTTTTGTTCTCCTTTTTAAGAGACTAGTAGTAGTCCCCAGCGATTCAGTCAGCCCAACCCAAGGCAATGGTCTACTGGAAAAAAAAAAGGGATCAGGACAGTATACAAGCAGAGGACTGAGGGAAGGGGTGCAGAGAGGCAAAGGCGGCCAGCATCTTGGGAGCGGCCGCCCGGGCCAAGCCCGAACTGCTTCCTCCTCTGGGGAAGGGGCGGGCGGCCGGTGAGACGGCGCTGGTGGTCGCTCTGCCAAAGCAAGATAAAATGAGAACCATAATAAGGAGCATCACGATGATGGTGATGAGCATGATAAAAAAATTCAGACTCTCCCTTTGGTGAACCAGAGCATGCGTGCAGGAAGGACCGCACTGCTGGCGGCGGCGGCCGGGGGGAAGGAGAGGAGCGCAGGAGGCAAAGGTTGTGGAGGCAGCACCCTCAGATGAATAATAATAACGCGCAGAGCAAGTCGCGGCGCAGCCTGGAAATCCAGCCCTTCGCGTGAACTCGCGTCGAGTGCGGATTGCAGGGGATGGGGAGGGAGGGGGAGGAGAGGGTGGAGGAGGAAGGAGGAGGGGGTAGAGAGGAAGGCAGAGAGGGGCAGAGAATTTGGAGCCTTTTAATTTATCCTTACCAAGCCCTAATCTCGTTCACCGTCCTCTTTGGGTGAGGTCGATCTCCTTTTTACAAAATTATTATTCCTTTAACGGATTATTCAGCTAAAAGAAGCCACATCTGCTGACAGTTCCGAAAACAAGAGGATTAGGAGCCCGTCCACAGAGCCGGGCCCGCAGCCCCCCACCCCCTCTCTGCACCAGCACACGTCATTCTCACTGCCCCCGGGTACCTCCCTCTCCTTCGTGCTCTGGGAGAGCTGTGCCAAGGAAAATGCGGATTTGGGGAAAGTGAGAAGTGGGAGCGCTCGGAAGAGCGGGAAAGCCAAGGCCGGAGGTGGCGATTCGCACCCCCACACTCACACGCGCTTCCGTTTATCCGTTTCTATCCTGGGAGAAGGGACAGCGTTCCCGCGCCTACACGCGCCGCATCTGCAGTGGCCTGTGCCGCCCCGCCCGCCCCCGCAATGCCACCAGGGCGGCACCAGTCGGGGGCAGAGTCTTCTCAGCCGCCCTGGACGTCAAACCCACACCTGGCTCCGGCGCCCCTGCCCCCACCCCTTCCCGGTGCGTCCACTCCGGGTCTCTCCCGCTTTGGCAAACGGAGTGGGGGGCTCGGGGCGCGCCCCTCGCTGTCTGCCCCCGGCCGGGAGTTTCCGCGGGCCGCGGCGCGGGCGAGGTGGGGTGGGGCGGGTAGGGGCGCTGCGGCGGACGCGGTTGACATCACTGCGGAGCGCGCGCTGCTGCTCGGCCGCTGCGGCGACTCGAGCGCCAGCGCGGCCTCCCCGCCCCCCGGCCGGGGCTGGCGTCTAGTCAGGACAGCGGCGGGGTGGGGAGAAGAGTGGGTGGGGGGAAAGAGGTGCGAGAGTCCTGTCCGCCGCCCCCCTGCAGTCAAGGTGAACGTGAAGGAGAGCGAGCGCGCGTGCCCGCGCCCCGGGATACGTGCCCGCGCTCCGCCTCCCGCCGGCCCGCGCTCCCGCCGGCGCCCGCCGGGGCCAGATGGACGCCCGAGATTAGAGAGGCACAGAGTGCGCCCTACGTCCGGCCGCCACCCGTCCCGCGGACGCATAGGCTCACTTCAGAGAGTGGCCTTTTGTTGTGGTTGTGGCGGTGTTTGTGTGTCTTTCGGGGAGCAACGGGTTAGCCTGGACTTAAGCAACAACTCAGAATGAATCTGTCCATAGAGCAAAACCCAAAGCCAACTCCCGACCCCCCAACAAAAAGCCCCACCCCTGCAAGGAGGAATCTCCGCTGGGTCCAAAGGGTCAGTGCGGCCGCCCCAACCCTGGAGATTTACGCGCGCGCGCAGGGCCCATCTGCTTCCCCTACTCGGCTTTTCTTCTTTGAGGACTTAAAAAAAAAATTAAAAAAAGGACTAAGTGTTTTCTTGGGCAGCGCTGGATTCAGGGTAACGAGAGATGGGAACAAGCCCTGCAGGGTAAAGGCAGCCCCCTCAAACCACATGGCTCCGCGGCCGTGTACCCGTGCGCGGCGGCTGCCTCTGGGCCTGCAGGGGTCTGGGCAGAGGCGCGTCCCCCAGACGGCAGAGGGGCGAGAGAATGGTGACCCCAGGCGCTGCCCTTCGCGCTTCCAGGCCATGTGGACTCTTGTCAATTATCGGGTGTTTGCCCTCACAGAAGAAGAAAAGCGATTGAAAACCTCACGGCTCTGGCGTTTTGCTTTCCACAATGCACCACTAGAATCTTAGGAAATAAGCAGTTTTTGTAAATTCCAAGAAGTAGAAAGCTTTGAGAGGGAGAAGGAGGGAGGGAGAAGAACATCATTCCTGCAATAGATTTTTAATTTCTGAAGAGGTAGCTGAGCTAGTTGGAAAAAGCCATCATCGGAGCTCTTTCCGGGGAAAACTTAACTGTTCTAATAACGCTCCCATCAAACTAAAATACTTTTCTGGTGGAAAAACTATATTGGTGATAGTTTGGCTCAAGACTTCCAGCGTTTTGATAAGGGTTTTGGATTTAGGACTATTTGTTTTCTGTTCACTAAGAATTCCTTTGGCGTAGTTTCGGACCCCCTTTTGCTCGGAGGGATGGTGGCTTGGACTGAAGGACAGCAGGACATACCGCTGCTGTCCTTCCCTTGGTTTTTCTTAAAGGCCTGGTTTTGTTTGGATTGAGGACGGTTTCAATGCAGTTCCTCCTGCGCCGACGCTGCCAGGCAGGGTATTTGCTCTCTCATCTTGCGGCATGGGGGGAGGGGAGAAGAGCGATGGTTTTGTAACAGGCTCTGCAGGCCTGAGTGGGAACGCCTTAAATGATGAGCCTGGGGTTAAAAAAGAAAAGAAAAAGGGGTAGGGGAAAGCAGCTGAGGCTGAATTAATAGTTAGAGCATACCCCTGGGGCTTTCTCCAGCCAGGGGGTCAGGAGTCCTTTCCCCTCCCCCAGTCACAGATTTCATATCTGTTTTTAACCAGTCTGATCCGATCGGATGCTGGGACATTTGTGATGGTTTCTTAAAGCCTAAACCGTTGGGCTTAAGGGCTGTCTCTGCTCCTGATCAAACTCACCCCAAATACTAACACGTTAAGAAATTATATTGTAAAACCTCCCCAAATCCGATTGACTGGGCTGTTTGGGGCCCATATGGCTGCACAGCTGTGCTGCTCCACGTGAAAAGACATCATTGCCCCTCGGATGGTATAAAGCAGGGGTTCCCCAGAGAGCTCAGACATGACCTAAGTATTAGCTTAGCCTGGGGTGAAGACTGAGTTAAATCTCTCTCTTCTTGGAGGTTAAAATAAAGACAACAACAAAAATCAAAAGAGGTGCACTTTTGAATCCATTGTAAATTGCATGCCTCCTGCTGGTTCCACCAAAGGAAGGAAGGAAGACCCTAGAAATAAACTCTCTTTAGCTTCCCACAAGCATGACGTTAGGCAAACTGAAGACACAGGAAAGAAATATATTATTTGCCAAGCGTACCATGTGTCAGTGACATTTGTGGTTCCCTGTTCAGGGAAGCAGGGTTCTGACCTCAGCCGATGCCTCAGTGTTAACTATAAAGAACAGTCATCAGAACGCAATTTCCATGGTGAGAAGATGAAACTGTGCTTTAAAAAGGAAAGCCCATTATGAAATGCAGCCGGATTTAATTTTTAATATGATGGCGGATCCTCTAACGCATTCTTTGCTGGTGTTTGCATTCAGCAGGAGTGATTCATTCTCTGGCAAGAATCAAAATAACATTCTGCAGTACTTTTAAATGGGCTCCTCGTTTTTAAAGGTGTCCTAAAATAGAATATTCTATATAACTTTCTAGTTGTGGTGACTGGAGGAACGGGATACAAAACTCTGTTCTCAGCGAGATGTTCAGCTAGACAGAAGCCAGGCTTGTTCTCTCTCTGTGCATACACACACTCACTGCAAGGCCTCCTTGGGCCTTAAAAATGTTTTAAAAATAGAAAGAGCTAGAGAGAAAAACCCTCGCAAATCAATCTCGAAAGTGAAATAGGGGGTCGGGTGGGGATACTGGTTAGATATGGAAGCTCTTAGTCCAAAGCCAGTCAACATTGTTTTGGACAATTATCTTAGTAGTGAAACTACCTTATTTGAAAGCTCTGTATAGATTTAGCAGATTCTGAAGTGTTGCTGTGTTTCTTTCATGTCAGTCTCCATCTTTTGAAATAGCTATAGATAGTTCGACAGTTACTGTGTCTTTATTGGGTGGCATAACTAGTGGAGCCCTGTCTCCCTGTTACTTAGATAAGAAGAAAGCAAGGCCCAAGGAGATGGAAAAATGGCTTCCAGATCTGATGCGGAGGTTTGAAACACATTCAGTGGTAAAGTTAAGAACAAAACTCAGATCTCTTCATTTCTTGCCTGTGTATTTTTTCTCAAATCCTACTTGAACGTTAGAAGTTTTTTTTTTTTTTTAATGATTTTGGTAAATAAAAAAGAAATAGCCAACCCTAGTAAGTTCATTTAGCATGTAGCTTGAATTAAATGGTGAAAGTCACATGTTTTTCCATGTAAACGTCTCTCATTGTAGCAATTGTCTCAGAACCAGATTGAGGAAAACACATCCCACCAGCCTCTTGTGGCCTAGGAGGGCAAGGGCAAGAGATCCACAAAAGTGTGAGTCTTTGACCAAGGGAATTAAGTGCTACAACGTGTCTAGAAAATAATCACGTTAAAGCAAGGCTAAGAGGTTTTGAGGAAGGAACCCCCAACCCAAGACAGAGCTATGGGAAACACAGGGTCCTTTCACAGTCATTTCATTTTGGGGGAAAAGAATGAGACACAGGTCAAGAGTCTCTGGTCCAAATTCAGTTTCTCAGGTGGCTGGCACCATGTCACTGAGTTTTGTTTGTGCATTATTTAATGAATTATTCACTTTGTACAGAAAAGTACTCTTTAAAAAAATCCACAGAAAAGCAAACTGTCCGCCTGGTGTAGGACACGTGTATATGACCTTGGGCAAGTGAGTCTCTCCTTGATTCATACCTTTGTCTTCCACATGAGTAGATGGATTTGTAAAGTCCTTTCAGCATGAACAGTGTACGGTTCTATTGTTTTTCGAAAGAATCCTCGTGTTCCTGAGTCTGGAAGATATTTTCTCCCTTTAAAAAATCTATCTGGCAGACACTCTGTTCAGGGCCCAAGGAGATGAATGCAGAAAGCTTGCAGATCGGTGGTGTGCATGTGTGTGTGCGCGGGCTCGTGTATTTAAATGGCATTCATCTGAAAGAATAACCCTCTTTATTTCTGATTACTCTGTGGGTCAGGAAGAGGTCCCTCTGTCAGGTGAAAGCATTTTCCTAGTCCCTTTAGAGCGCCCCAGTACAGTGTAACTGTCTGTTTCCTATGCCGTCACATAAGCAGATTCAACCTGAGCCGCTAGCGGATTTAAAAGCCCTCCCCTTCACCTCCCTTTCTGACCTAGATTGCTGGGTGAAGGCTAATGAATCATTTGCAATGCCTATGATGGGCATCTACCACGGGGGTCTACCTCCCCCCTTGTTCCCAAAGAAACCCTGTTGCCCTTATCATCTGATATTACCACAAGTAAATATTTTTGTTCAATTGCTACACAGGGCATGAGGCTATTTCCTAATGAATTATCTGCCCCAGGGAGAAGAACTATAACTCACCAGTGCTTCGGGCGATTTTTAGCATGTGTCAGACTGCGTTTGCGTTGCAGAACTTGGACCGTTTTTTGGTGCAGGCAAACTCTCTGCTTCTCTTTTCGGTTTTTGTGCAGAGGTATAGAATTCAACATACCTTTGCAAAGAGGAAAGGCTTGTTTGTGCTTGGGACTCTGAGGGGAGCTTGAAGACAGTGACCGTATGCATAAAGGGGGAGCCCACGAGGAGGGATAATGCTGGCATTCATGTGCCAGACCCTGTTTTAAGGCAAACTGGACAAGGCTTCCTTTGAGTTTCATTTCGAGGCAGCTACCATGCCCTATACATTATCAAATCAGTGCCTTACACTTGGAAAAATGGCCCTGACAAATAATGAGGTGCCGATTGGTGTGTTCATTAAATATACAGGTTTGGAGCAGAATTAGTAGAAACGACTGAAATAGAAATCTTGTCAATCGTAAGTGAGACAGCTGACAAGTCAGAAGGAGAAAAAAAAAAAAACAACACCAAACCTCAAATGTGATTCATCTCTTGTAGGATTGTGTCTGAAGTTGATTTAAATAAATTTGGACATTAGGTGGTGACAAGACAAAAATGAAAAATAGCATCCAATTGGGCAAAAAGACTGTAGTAGGCCTGGGGAATTGTAAAAAAAAAAAAGAAAAAAACAAAAATAAATGGATAAGGAAGGGGGAAAGGAAGAATGAGGGGTCGTTTGGAGGATAGCTTGTTTGTAATGAATGAATGGATGAAATCGACAATATTTATTTCCCGGTAGCGACACTCAGGAGACATTTAACCATTGTTCATAACATAAAATCAGTGTCCCTTCTGTGTTCAGTAGCATCAAACAGATTATCTGCATATATAACTCTGCTGGTACAGTGCAGAGAATGCTGGCTTCCTTTGAATCTTTAATTTCAAAATGCAGTAAGCAGACTTTAAAAACACCGTATGGGAAACAAAGGGGTCCACTACGTGGCAGCTCCGTGCCAGGCACAGTGCTAGTGGAATGGTTTTCGTATGTTATCCGTAGTCTCCCAGCCATGCTAGCCCCATTTTACAAAGAGCTGACGCTCTGCTGAGTGGTTAACTGACGTTCTCAAGTGCTTAAACTGGAATTGGAATCCAGGTCTGACTGGCCCCCAAGACTCTGCTTTTTCTGTTACAGCTCCACGCTGCCAGCTTCCCAGAAGGAACAAGAATAGCGTTATATAATATAAAGCTGATATAAAAAGTGGTAAGCGTTTGTCCTGCCTCATGTACCCAGTTGAAACAAGCAGGGTGAGGCTGACAGAGCAGATAAAAAACACGGCTTAAGATCATTTTTTTTCCTGCTAAACTCTGTTGTACACTATGCAAATATGATTGCAAAAGTGGGACATTATCAACACTTTAATGCTAGTTATCTTTCAAAGATGATACTCAGAGTAATCAGCATAAACTTAGTATACTGTATCCTAAATAATAAAAATGTTGGCTTGCATCATTCTGACATCCTCAGTACGACCTAGAAAGCCGATCAGGATGATATATAGTGATAATAACATTCTGCATTTAAACAGCATCTTAACAGTCATAGTGTTGAGCCACCTGGGGTGGGGTGGGGAAGGGGGATCGGGAAATCCGGGACTTAGCAGCCCATTTGGGGGTGGAGTGCCTGGGGGAATTCATGGGGTGACAGGCTGTAAATCCGGGTGAGTATACTTCTAGTTTCTTCTGGATGATCAGCTTCTAGGCCACCCCAAAGCAGGGCTGGTGGGGCAAGACCTCTGCCCGGCAAAGGAGACCTCTGTTTTTTTGGAGCATGAGCAGATACCCTGGACGGGTGCTAGCAGCACAAAACAAGTGATAGAGAAGGTTGGAGAGGGCGATTCCTGTGGCTCAGTGAGTAGGGAGCTGGCCCCGTATACTGAGGGTGACGGGTTCAAACCCAACCCCGGCCAAACTGCAACAACAAGAACAAAAAAATAGCCGGGCGTTGTGGCAGGTGCTACTTGAGAGGCTGAGGCAAGAGAATCAACTAAGTCCAAGAGCTAGAGGTTGCTGTGACGCCATAGCACTCTACCGAGGGCAACAAAGTAAGACTCAGTCTCTCCAAAAAAAATAAAAAAGAAAAGAAAAAGTTGGAGAAAATAAACAAAGGAAAGGGAGAAAAAGGGGGGGAGGAAGGAAAAAAAATAAACAAAGGAATGATGGGAATTTTGTTTTTTATGGAATTTGTTTCTCTGTGTTTTATAAATACATATTATTATTATTATTGTTCACGATCTTCAAAGCCTTCTTTTTTTTTTTTTCTGAGACAGTCTCAAGCCGTTGCCCTGGGTAGAGTGCCGTGGCATCATAGCTCACAGCAACCTCCAACTCTTGGGCACAAGTGATCCTCTTGCCTCAGTTTTCTTATTTTAGTAGAGATGAAGTCTCTCTCTTGCTGAGGCTAGTCTCAAACTTGTGAGCTCAAGCTATCCACCTGTCTTGGCCTTCCAGAGTGCCAGAATTACAGGTGTGAGCCACCCCGACCAGCCACATTTTTAAATGAACTACCCTAAGACAGGAAAAGATGGCATTTCATTCCAAATTCCTTACTAGGAATATGTCAGCAGCTACAATGCCACCAGGAGGGTTCCCTGGCCACCAAAGGAACCAGGGCACAGGGCAAAATGCTGTGTGGTCTGGGAGGCAGGACGCCTGGGTTCTGGTTCTAGGTTTGCTACAGGTGGTGACCTTGGACAAGTCCCTTGTTCTCCTTGAAGTCTTAATTCTTCCCTTGCTGGTGAAGGGGGTTGGAGGGGCTTTTCCACCTTCCCTGTGCTTGCTCCAATCTTCTCTTTGTCCTGTTGTCTGCTCCCCTGGTATGAAGATCCCTTTGGGTTCCTCAGCAAATCTGCTTGTAGGATGTGATCTCAACTCCAGAACTGGCATCTCACTCTGCTTATTTTTTTCAGGGAGTTTGTTAAAGGGCCTTAACATCAGTTAACACTCTTTTGGGAACCCCTAAGTAGGTAAAAAATGGATGTTTGGGGAGACTGAGGGTGCCTTCCTGGGACTTCTGAAGTGCTGTTGTTTTTGCCATTTTGCCAGGCTCTTGTCCCCTTCCACCACAGAGGGGACACACTGTAGCAGAACAAACAAGGGCCTGGAAACCAAGCTCTGAGGACACAGGGAGATATGCAGCGAGCAACTTTTCTGGAATTCTGGGCGAAAGTTTTTGAATCCAAAGGGTTTACGAAACTTCCACAGAAATGGATCCTAAAAGAATGTGGAAGGGACATGGCCTCCACACAGCTGACCTATAGTCCTATCTCCATTGTGTGGAGTGGTTAGAAATCAGAAGCTGGGGCTGCGCTTGTGGCTCAGAGGAGTAGGGCGCTGGCCCCATATACCAGAGGTGGTGGGTTCAAACCCAGCCCTGGCCAAAAAGTGCAAAAAAAAAAAAAAAATCTTAGAGCTGGAAGACAAGGAAATTGAGGCCCAGAGGGGTGAAAAAAACCTTCCTACCTCCAGGCCACAGAGTTATTGATTAGGTGGTTAAAAATCCATGGCAAAAAGGCTATGTGGGAAGCCAGAGGAGGGGCTCGGTGAGAAGAGGTAGGATTTTAAGTTGGGGGAACTTAACTAGGAGCGGTGGCTCATGCCTGTATTCCTAGTACTTTGAGAGGCCAAGGCGAGTAGATTCTTATCTTACAGAGTTGCTGTAAAATGACACAGTGCTTGAGCTCATGAGTTCAGGACTAGCCTGAGCCAGAGCAGGACCTCATCTCTAAAAGTAGCCGGGGAGTGTGGCAGGTGCTTGTAATCTTAGATACTGAGGCAAGGAGATCACTCGAGCTCAAGAGTTTGAGGTTGCTGTTATCTGTGATACCATGACACTCTACTTAGGGCGGCAAAATGAGACTCTGTTTAAAAAAAAAAAAAAAAGTTGAGAGACCTTGTAAAGTCTATTGAATTGCTCACTGGGCCTCAGCTCAGCCCTGCCAGAGCCCCACATTTTTATTTATTTATTTATTATTATTTTTTCAGAGACATAGTCTCACTTTATCGCCCTCGGTAGAGTGCTGTGGCGTCACACTGCTCACAGCAACCTCCAACTCCTGGACTTAGACGATTCTCTTGTCTCAGCCTCCCGAGAAGCTGGGACTATAGGCACCTCCCATAATGCTGGGCTATTTTTTTTGTTGCAGTTTGGCCAGGCAGGGTTTGAACCTACCACCCTTGGTATAATGGGCCTGTGCCCTACCCACTGAGCCACAGGTGTCGCCCCCAGAGCCCCACATTTTTAAAAGTTGCCTTACAGAGGGATTATAGTTAGTTACACCTATCTTACAGAGTTGCTGTAAAATGATGCAATGCATTATAAAAACGCTTAATACAAACCATAGCAAATGCCCAACAAATATTAGCTAAAATATTTTACTTAAAAAAAAAAACAATAAGAGAGAAAGAAAAAGCAAAAGAAAAAAACAGGTGCTGGCAAAGAACAGCTATTGGTATAATTGGCTTTGCTTTTGATGATGGCCAGAGGAATTCACCAATATTTTGTGGGTAGTGGTTTAGCAGAGGAGGCTGATTAACATTTAGATCCTTATTTTGCAGTGGTCTAAGGAATCTCTTTCTCTTGGAGACCCAAGCCTTAAAATTAAAGTCTGCTTTTTTTTTTTTTTTTAAGACAGAGCCTCAAGCTGTCCCCCTGGGTAGAGTGCCGTGGTGGCATCACAGCTCACAGCAACCACCAACTCCTGGGCTCAAGTGATTCTCCTGCCTCTGCCTCCCAAGTAGCTGGGACTACAGACCCACCAAGCCACAATGCCTGGCTATTTTTTGGTTGCAGCCGTCACTGTTTGGCAGGCCCAGGCTGGATTCGAACCCGCCAGCTTAGGTGTATGTGGCTGGCACTTTAGCCACTTGAGCTGCAGGCGCTGAGCCTAAAGTCTGCTTTTAGGAAGTATACCCTGCAATAGCTATTTTATCATCATTTCACTGCTGGTAAAGTTGATTAGCATGAACCATTACAAGAGGAGAAACAGAGGAGTCTATCTATGGATATGAAGTTCGTTGGGGTTGTCTGGGAGAGAGACAAGATGAAATTAAGGACTTGTTTGATGTGATAGAACAGCACAGACTGAGTGTTAGAAAGATCCAATTTTTAACATCCTAAGGGAGATAATAGAAAAAATCCTTATAAAGCTTCTTAAATTTACAGCAAGGTCCAAGACCCTTCATTTCTGGCAATAAGCAACCTGAAAATCTACTGGCAATTAACAGCTCTAAATTTTAAATAAGACATAAGAATATCCTTTTAATTGCATAGCAGAGCTTGAAGGAAATGAGTATAGCTAGACCAAAAATAAAATCTAGCTATGTGCTGTTTACAAGAGATGCACCAGAAACACGGAACAAACAAAAAAGGATGGGAAAAGTAATGACAGGTAAATTCTCACCTAAAAAAAACTGGGGTAGGTTTTTTTTTTTTTCTGTAGAGACAGAGTTTCACTTACAGCCCTCAGTAGAGTGCTGTTATGTCACAGCTCACAGCAACCTCCAACTCCTGGGCTTAGGTAATTCTCCTGCCTCGGCCTCCCAAGTAGCTGGGACTACAGGCGCCCACCACAACACCAGGCTATTTTTTGTTGCAGTTTGGCCGGGGCCGGGTTTGAACCCACCATCCTTGGTATATGGGGCTGGCGCCCTACTCACTGAGCCACAGGTGTCGCCCTTTTGTGTAGTTTTGTTTTTTTTTGGAGACAGAGCCTCAAGCTGTTGCCCTGGGTAGAGTGCCATGGCATCACAGCTCATAGCAACCTTCAACTCCTGGGCTCAAGCGAGTCTCCTGCCTCCACCTCCCAAGTAGCGGGGACCATAGGCACCTGCCACAACGCCCGGCTATTTTTTGGTTGCAGCCATCATTGTTGTTTGGCGGGCCTGGGCTGGATTCGAACCTGCCACTTTAGATGTATGTGGCTGGCGCCTTAGCCACTTGAGCCACAGGCGCCGAGCCGTGTAGTTTTTTTAATGTAAGATAAAATAGACCAGAAGACAACAAATGTTTCTGGTGATAAGGATGGGCTGTCCATAACCAACAGTGGAGAAAGAAGAAATAAGTAGAAGAAAAATTCTAAACTTATGTGCCCCTAGAAATATAGCTTCCAAATATAAAGAAAAAAAATAAAGCCACGTTAGGGAGAAAAGTGACAAATTGGAAATATAATAAGAGCTTTTAATGTACCTCTCCTAGTAATTGATTAAAAAAAATTGGAAAGGGCATAGAAGGTTGGAACAACATGACTACCAAGCTTGCTCTAAGGAATAAGTTTGGAAAACCTTTTATCAATAATTAGAAAAATCACGAGACATTTATAAAACCCAATTACATTCTAGTCTACAAAAGAAGTCGCAAAAAATACTGTGATCTGATGTCATACGGACTGTATTAACAAATTATTTGACTTACAATAGATTATATTGTAGTCAAATACTAATAAAGTCACTAGTCTCCCCCAAATTACATTTCCTCCCATAAATCCCAGGGGCAGAGGAGGCGTCTCTAAATAACTCATTGGTTCAAACAGAAATCACATTGTAAATTATTGGTTAATTTAAATCTGACACATCAAAACTTTGTGTTGTCATAAGGGATAGTAGAACTTAGAGGGGAAGAGATAACCTTAAAATGTGGACATTAGCAAAGAGGAAAGATCAAAGATTATGGATTCTAGGTGTTCAAGAAAATAAGTTTAAAAAAGGAAAGCAGGGTAAAGCCTAAAAAAGAGGAAAAGGAAAAATATAAGGACAAGAAAAAAAAAAGAGAAAGATAGTGAGATTTAGATCCCAATACCACCTGGAATAGGTCCACGGCTATTCTACGGAGGAGGAGAAACATCTTTCCCCCGGCAGACTGTCATCTGTCCTCTGAAGGCCCTTCTCATTGAATCTGTGTCATCTCTATAGCAGTCTAGAATGGTATTTGGTCATCTCCACAGCCTTTGCACCTAGCCTAGTCCAGCAATTTCATCAAATGGCTTTTCGCCTTCCATGGTTATTTGTGTATTTTGCCCCTTTTGCCAGATGATAAAGTCTTTGTGGCAGAAACTGTATCCTTCTCATCTCTGCTCCCCCACAGGTCAGCCAGGACACTGTGCAAAGTAGTTAGTGGATATCTAAATGTATTCGAGGTGGAATTGAGTTTGTAGACGGAGCCTCAGCTGATAGGCAGGGAGCGAAATGGGAGAAGGAAGGCAGAAGTGATTTCTGCCGACTCTCCCAGATCTGGAAGTCTATAATAATTCAGAATAGGCTACTGGTGACTTACAACGCAGAGAGGAACTTTCCTAATGGGTAAGCCATGTTTTAGTGGCTAAGAAATGAAAAAGAAAAAAGAAAAGATTTCCTTAGCCCTCCATTGGAGAGGGAACACGTTTCTTCAACTTTTAGTTCTATAAAAGCATGTGCTGTATTTCTGAGTTCTGAGTCCTGTCTCTGGTAGCAATGGATGAGCAGTAGTTAGCGGTGATTTTGGAGTTGCATCTACCCGGGTTTACGTTCCCCACTACTTTTTTGTTTTCTTTTGGTAAAATATATATAGTATAAAATTGACCATTTTAAACTGTGCAGTTCAGTGGCCTGAAATATGTTCACCATGTGTACAGCTACCACCACTACCTATTACTATATCTTTGTCATCATTCTGGATAGGAATTCTGTCCCCACTACTCTACCTGGGCAAATTTGGTCAAGTTTCTTCATCTATAAATCAGTGCTAATCATGTTGTCTATTGAATAGGATTATTGTCAGGATTAAATGATCTAAGGCATGAACACAGCCTCGCATATGCCTGGCACTGTGTTTTATTGAGTACACACTCAATATATGTTATTATAGAGTTTTTTAAAGAAAAATTCAATCATTGAGAGTGGGCAGAGGGACACAGAAGCAGCTCCCTCCCAGCTCTAAATGATTTGAGCTAATGATTCGTTCATGGAATGTATGTGGACAGTCTTGATGGGTTTTGACTATACCTTTAACTGTTGGCAAATAACCACTCCAGGCTGAAAGCGGTGGGGCTGGAGGAGATTATTTCTAAAGTTCCTTCCACCACCAGCTCTCCAACTAGCATGTCACAGGAACTCAAGAAAGGCTTGAGTAAGTGAGTGAGTGAATACCTTTATAAACTCGCTCACAGGGAAGATAGAGATCATTTGGTTTTAGTTGTTAGTTTATCAATGAGCCCCAAAGAAGCTGAGTGGCTTATTCAGGATCACACAATTAGGGGTAGAGCTGGTTAGAAAAACCAAGATTCCTAAACGCATCATGCAACCTTAACTTGAAGCAGAATTTAGAAAAAACAGAAGAAAAATCGGAGAAATCCTCAAAGGCCCGTGCAACGCTAATTGAGAGTCAAGGTCTGAGAATGTTCAATGTCATTTTCCCTTCTCTGACCACACATCTGGTGCAGAATGTTGCAGGCAATTGCTTTTTATTAAGGAGAGAGCATTCCCTTCCCGTTCAGGGGCAATGGTCATCTTGGTAAGGAAGATCACAGGAAATAACTCTTAAAACCATGATCCTTGTGAAAACTAGGAATTTTTAAGAGACCCAAAATAGCTTGCACTGTTTAACCTTACCCAGCCCCAGCCTGCTTACTTGTCAGGTGTGGGCAGAAATAGCTCAAGAAACTGTGGCATGGGGCGGCGCCTGTGGCTCAAAGAGTAGGGTGCCGGCCCCATATGCCGGAGGTGGTGGGTTTCAACCCAGCCCCAGCCAAAAACTGCAAAAAACAAACACACAAACAAAAAACCCAAATAGAAACTGTGATGACCATTAAATTAGGTAAAGAGTGTGGTAGTGGCTTGCACAGTGCCAGGCACATACTTGGTGCTCAGCAAATACTTGTTCCAAGAAAAGGGGTTTGTTATCAGTGGAGCACATTGCCAAGCGGCACCAACAGCACACTTGATTCTGCTGGGAGGATCTGCTGGTGCTGTGTACACTTTATTTGCAATGTGACCCGGAGAATAACCTCCGGGGAGGAGGTGGCCATTAGGACTGGAGCCCTTGATAGCAAACACGTGGGGCTGCTCTGCTGCTGTGCCCAGGTTGCAGTTAGTCAGAAACGGCTTCCCGTGTTTACTGGAAACATCAAGATGTATCTCAGTGACGCTGAGGCTGCAGCTGCAGGTTTTAGTCTCATGCCCAAGGATACGGGTCACTTGACATAGAGGCATCACCACATAGCTCTGCAGAGAGCAGGGGGAGAGTTCTGTGCTGGGAAGCAGAGCGCTGTGTTCTAGACCTGGCCACTTTCTCATTTGTAATCTCAGGGCTTTGCCTCTCTGAACCTCAGAGTCCTCTTCTGCGGAACGGGGAGCTTAGAACACATGATTTTTGACCCTCGCAGCTTAAAAACTCTCTATATCGCCCTCGTTCCTGTTCAGTGAAAATACAAGTGCATGCGTGTGTATCATCATGCAAGTGCACACACACACGCACACACACGCACACACATACACTCTTCTAGACCCAGAATCTTCGCTCGGGGAAACAGCACAAAAACCT
>NW_003852469.1:1735611-1741701 GCF_000181295.1 Otolemur garnettii | reverse complement strand
AATAGCCATTTTACTCACCACCTTTGGAATGACATAGCCCAGCTGCTTCTGGACTAGAACCCCGTCCTCCTTGTGACTCGGTGCCTCTGCTGCCAAATGAGGTAGAAATGGTGCAATCTGATTTCCAGCCCCTAGAGCAACTGCTGCAGCGGCCGCCGCGGCCGCCTCTGCCTTCTCTGCCATCGGTGCTGCATCAGCACAGACTGCTGAGCACAGCACGTTTCTCTGCTTCGGGAGGCCAGCCGGCTTGCTGCAGAGGGAGACGGGTTTCCATTCTTCCAACAGCTAGTCCTGCCCAGAGAGCATGAGTGGGGGCAGTGGTGGTGGGATTTTACTTTTAAACACTGCAACCCCTAAAGGGAAGAATGTGAGAATCCTTGTCTTATGCCAAGACCAGCCCTCCTTGTGCAGTCAGATTTAATCATCTAGGGCTGTGTTCTGGCTTCCTGCTCCAGACCTATATACTAAGGTGATATGTGTGTATTGATGGTGATGGTGACAGGGGCTTTAAAGCATCCTAGGGCAAATGCCTGGCTTCTTTCTTAAAAGGTGATATTTCTGGGGGCTTACAGGGTTCAGGGCAACATCATTCAGCTTGCTGGGACTGGCCTTCCTGGCGTAATCTGTTGGGAATAGAATAGGGAAGAGCCTAGAGCATTAGCCATGGGGGTGAAGTCTGCTTTTTAATTTCCACCCATGTCCCCCTGAATTACTCACTCAGTTTTGGGGATACCAGTTTCTTCACTTCCACGTAAGTCTTTTCTTTTTTTTAGGCCGAGGCTGGGTTTGAACCCACTGCCTCTGGCATATGAGGCCGGTGCCCTACTCCTTTGAGCCACAGGGGCCACCCATAAGTCTTTTCGCTGATGATCTCTGGGCATTTTTGCCATCCTGGGTTTCGGTTCTCTCATAACACGACTCACAATATGATCGTGAAGAATCATTTAGATGACTTATAACAATGGTCTCAATCTTTATTTTTTTTGAGATAGAATCTCACTTTGTTGTCCTTGGTAGCGCTGTGGCATCACAGCTCACAGCAACCTCAAACTCTTGGGCTCAAGTGATTCTCTTGCCTCAGCCTCCCTCTTAGCTGAGACTTCAATCTTTTTGAGTATGTTTCCTATCAGAAAGCTTATTTGAGTGTGCGATCCCCAGTGTATGTGTATTTATACACTTGTAAATTATATAATGCACTGATACCAACAGCCAACATGTCCAGTCTTAATATAGACTTAGGGGAGGTTCCTTATTAATGATAGTGGATGTTAAATCATATTTCAAACAATGGTGATAATTTCACAATTTTTTGGCCAACTTCATATTGCATCTAAGTCATCATTGTTTTCAGCTTGTAATGTGGTGGCAAAGAGCTATTCCCAGGAGCAGACAGGCCCGAGCTACTGTTTCTCGTTGATTGTTGTGATTAGAGTTCACTCCCCTTAGAGGAGTGAACCTTTACAGGAACCTTTCTAATCCAAGCATCCACTCCATGAGGGGTTACTTGAACGCCAGTTTGTATAATCTGGAACCCGCTTAACCCTTCCACATTGTGGAACTCTTCACATTTCCTTCAGAATAGGGAGTTTCCCAGAAGTGTCACCTGGGCTTCTGATGTGGACCAAAAGAAAAGTCATCGGTGTCAACTCATATATTAAAGACCAATCAAGTTTAGTTTCTTTCTGATATTTAAGATTATATAAAGGCTCTGATATTCTCTTCCTTGAGCTTCATGGGACAGTTCAGCCTATCTACTGGGGGAGCTGCTTACAGCTCTCTTTTTTTAGAACCCCCTGAGATAATGGAGGTAAATGGGCTTTGTAAGTCTGCAAGAAAACTGACTAAAGGAGTGTAAGGATGGTGGTGTGGACAATTTCTTTGTGTGTAGAGCTATACTGACTCAATGCTCCAAGGAGAGCTGTGGGCACCTTTTCAAGAGGGATTGATCTCACCAGTGCTCATGGTACCAATGGGCCTGAATATTCCTAGTATGGACTAGAGTCCTGGGCAGGGTGGGCCGGTAACCTGGTCATACCTGGCTTTTCTGAGTGCAGAATGATCGTTAGAAACACCCTGAGTGCAAAGCCCAGATTGGTAGCCCTCTTGGGGTGGCCACAGGATCACAAATGGGAAGAATGAAAAACCCTCCTGCATCTATGCTTTGCTGAGTTGCATAGAACCAGAACTACTAAAACACACCTAGGATTTTTGGTGGAATATTCAGAAATTCTCCCCTGGATCCTGAAAACTTCATTTTTTCCTTCAACAGCAGTTAGGTGCCAGGGTTCCAGGATGAAATAAGGGGGACCAGGTCACCCTGGGTGAGCGCCAGAAGAGATGCTCTTAATGATCGGGCAGATTTTGGGAGAGACAGATGGAATCTTCACAGGTTAGGACTTAGGTCAAGCTTCGTAGCACGTGTCTGTAGCAGGCAGGCAGGGTCAGGGACTCTATGTCACGGTGCCCTGCAGATTTTCCTGGGCGTGGAGGAACTTGAGAAGTCAGGCTTTCTCTAAAACAGAGTGATTGTCCCTGAAAGCCTCTTTGATGGTTTTCTGGGTTACTCCAAGGGCGGGTGAGAAATAACCCCGTCCTGACAAGTCTGGCTTCACCACTGTCTAGTGGGGAGTGAATCTGTCTTGAGTAAATCCAGCTTCACGAAGAACACCAGGGTAGAAGGGGCTCGACAAGCCCACATGTTATCTAGCTCCAGAAGGAGGGAGGAAACACCGAGAGATGATTTAAAACATATACTCAGTGAAAAATAGTTGGTAGTATAGGGTCTTCTTTCTTAACAAGTTCTCTCCTAATAGCAGGACTGTAGTTGGGCTCATGCCTCCGGAAGGCTACAGTTCCCAGCTTCCCATGCTGGTAGCATGCCATGTGACTGGGTTCTTGTCAGTGCAATCTGAGCCACTGCAGATCTGTTTATTAAGATGCTGATGTGTCCTACTGTCCTGTTGTTCTCTTTCCCTTGGTATAAACCTGGACAGGACAGGATGATGGCTCAGTTTTAGACATGAGAATGATGATGATGCTTTAAGGGGTGGTTGAACAGAGAATGGTTCCCTGAATGATCACATGGAGCAAGAATGCGACCCTCTTTCCCACCCCAAACCTGGAGTAGTATAACGGATGCTGTGGTAGCTGCCCAGGTATCCCCATTCCATCCTGAAGCACTCATTCTTCCAGATTCTGGAAGCATTGGCTGCTGAGGGTTCACATATGAATTCTTCTTTAGCAATTTCTCTTGCTCCAAGAGAGTTGCTTCGTCTGAGTCTCCAGCCCCCTCACATGTACATCCCATGATTGGCCATTGCTAGGTTGAAGGGCCTGGATCCCATGCCTCAATTTCTGGCAACTCCAGAGGGACACCAGAGCACCCTGTGATATTGGCTGAAGCCTCTTTTGCAACTGCAAAGATGTTGGTCCAGAAATTACAGATGTTGGCCTCTGCCCAGATGTTGGTCCAGAAATTACTCTCCAGGAAACCTCTGGCACACAAGTCTCCTTATCAGTCTATTTCCTGGAGAATCCAGACCAATATGCCACTTATTGTGACTGTTTACACGAATGTGGGGGAAAAACCTTATTTATTTCTTAAGTCTTTGTGGTGTTATGCGTATTATTTATTATTATTATTATTTGGCTGGGGCTGGGTTTGAACCCACCACCTCCGGTATATGGGGCCAGCGCGCTACTCCTCTGAGCCACAGGCACCGCCCATTATGCTTATTTTTTATAACACCTCCAAGGTCATCTTCATCCACTTACCGAGTATTGGGAAACAAACCGACCTGAGAATTAGAACTGAATCGTAGCTCGTCTTCTTCAGGAATTTATTATTTTTACTTTGAACTTCATCTTTTTGGGCCCTAATCTTATCTGTAAAATAAAGATGTCGTACTAGATCATTTAAACCGTCTCATCCAACTTTAATAATCCACGGCTATCTTCTTGCTAAAAGGTTATCTCTTCATGAAGGTAGAGCACTGTCCAGTGGGAGTTGTACTAGTTGAAAATCTCTACCCACGACCTCTCTTGCTTCCACCCATCCCGTCTCCCTACCTTCTGCCTGCACCACCTGTCGTCTCTTTCTGTCTGATGCATCCCATCCACCAGCCAGAGAGGAGGTCCAGAAAGCCTTAGTCATTTTTTTTTTTGAGCTCAGCTGCCACTGTGTGCTTCCAGCTGAAATTCCATCTGGAGCTCCTGTCGTGGGCCAACTCCTCCTGTGAAAGCTGTCTTTTTTTCCATTGCACCTCTCAGATCTACACCCCAGGGGTGGCTTGGGCAGAATCGGCCACTGAGGACAGACATTGTACTTTTTCTTCCCCAAGTCAGAGCTCTTTTGCAATCAAAATGCTCTTTTTTTTTTGTTTTTTGAGACAGAGCCTCAAGCTGTCCCCCTGGGTAGAGTGCCGTGGCATCACAGCTCACAGCAACCTCCAACTCCTGGGCTCAAGCGAGTCTCCTGTCTCCCCTCCCAGGTAGCTGGGACCACAGGCGCCCGCCACAACGCCCGGTTATTTTTTGGTTGCAGCCATCATTGTTGTTTGGGGGGCCCGGGCTGGATTCGAACCCGCCACCTTAGGTGTATGTGGCTGGCGCCTTAGCCACTTGAGCCACAGGTGCGGAGCCTCAAAATGCTCTTGACGCTTGTCTGGGACCATGACCCTGTGCCAGGCATGGCCAGAAAGACCAGCGCTGCTCTCATCACACTTACATACACGAGTGTGGGTATCCTTACTCCAACAGTCAGAAATGGGGAACTGTTTATTTAATAATGCTTTGCAGTCTGTATGAAGTAAGCTTTTTTTTTTTTTTTTGAGACAGAGCCTCAAGCTGTCCCCCTGGGTGGAGTGCTGTGGCATCACAGCTCACAGTAACGTCCAACTCCTGGGCTCAAGAGAGTCTCCTGCCTCTGCCTCCCAAGCAGCTGGGACCATAGGCCACTTGAGCCACAGGCGCCAAGGCTGAAGTATGCTTTTATATAATAGCTATTCATCTCTAAAATTTCTCAGTAAATCTGATGTTATTGTTTTTCTCAATCGACTGATGAAGAAAGAGAAGTTAAAATGACTGTCCTAAAATCACAGCCAGTTTGTAGAATTAGGATCAGAACCTAGGCCTTCTAATCTCAAAACCTGCACTTTTTCTTTCTTTATCCTTTTATTAACCTAATAAACCACCTCTTAAGATCAATATACCCCAGGAAGGTCCACGGTGCTGTGCTGAAACTTGGCTGGTGTCTTGGCATATAAATTATCAGTTTGTAGTCTGCCCCACTCCTTTCCCCAACTGGCTGGGGAAAGAGACTAGAGCCTGTGTCTTGGTCACCATGTGTTTCACTCAAGTGACTAAATATTCTTGGTTTATAGTAAGTTAAGTACGTTTTCTTCAAAATCTTCAACATTGTGCAATGATGATACTAACAAGGACTGGTCATTTGTAAGGACAGTAGGGAGCTTCCTATACTTCTCAAGGGAGTTTCCCCCTCTTGGTTGCCACCCAATCTCTCTTTTAAATGGTGGTATAACTTTTACTCTATGGTATGTAAGGTTTTCAGTGGAGGCCCATGCTGACTTAAATTCCCTCTGGTGTGTGAAAGATGTCTCCCAGGCCTTCTTCCAGGAGTGGGCTTGGGAAGTGGGTCATGGACCCTTGAGATGGAGAAAGGAATATCCCTGGGGTGGGGAACTGGGATGTGAAAAGTGGATTCTGGGATATTACTGGCAAATGATCTGACCTGGCAAGTTGGCTGGTACAGTTCCCAAATCTCTTTTCTGCGCCTTCAAGGAGCTCGTGTGAGTGGTGGGAGTAAAGGCAGAGGTGGGGATTGAAGACGCTTCATCCCAATTCTGACACCTAAGCAGCTGGGGTCCAGAGCGGGGGATTGCTATGACTCTGAAGCTAAATCAGAAGTGGAGCACGGAGCAGCCTGGAGACATCCCTGCTGCCTGTGCTACTTCAGCACCGAAGACAGCGCCCAGAGGGCCACCTCCCCCGAGGCTGAGCCCCGCCCTCGGCCTGCTGCTGTTTACACTGGGGAGTCCTGAATGTTTGATCCAGTGTCCGTGGCAGGCTGTG
>NW_003852469.1:1720005-1735361 GCF_000181295.1 Otolemur garnettii | reverse complement strand
GGTCCGGGCTGGGGATTCGAACCCGCCACCTTAGGTGTACGTGGCTGGCGCCTTAGCCGGTTGAGCTATAGGCGCCGAGCCGGAAGCCTGGATTCTTAAGAAGGCTCAGCACCCAGGGGTCTAACTCAGATTCCTTTGGGTTGCCCGCCAGGCTCAGAGCCATTTCCCTTTTAAGTCTACTCTGGGTTTTAAGGCTCCCCTTTTCCTCCCAGCTGCCCAAGGCACTGGTGTAACCCTTTCTGTCCCATTCTATGGGAGAGAAGATACAATCAGTGTGGCACCTCCCCCCATTACTAATCTCATTCCTTTAGGCCTCAGGACACTCCTTCTTTCTGTGGGCCCCTGGCTCTCTGATTTCCATGCAGGAGCTGGCTGAGTAGCCAGCCAGCTGGGTTTCAGGGAAAGCATGGATGGACACTGAATTATTAGTGGCATAAAGCTGGGCTCCAACTTCTTTTCCATTTTTAGGACAGTCCATGGGCCTTTTGGCTTAGCTCTAAGGAACGTTCCCACAGGTAGGAATTTCAAACTCTATTTCAGGTCAAGGTGGAAGACAGCCTCTAGGAATTTCCAGGACCTCAGGGATGCCACAAATTATACAACTAAGTCAGGCTGACATTCAAGCTCTATGAAAGGCCATACTGGATCCAGCTCTGCTTTTTTTTCTTTTTTCTTTTTTTTTTTTGGTCACCCTTGGTAGAGTGCCTTGCCATCACAGCTCACAGCAATCTTAAACTCTTGGGCTCAAGCCATCTTCTTGCTTCAGACTCCCAAGTAGCTGGGACTACAGGCACCTCCCACAATGCTTGGTTATTTTTTTAGAGACAGGGTCTCACAGTGGCACGGGCTGGTCTCAAACTCATGAGTTCAAGTGATCTACAGGCCTCAGCCTCCCAGAGTTCTGGGATTACAGGTGTGAGCCACTCCTGGCCTGGATATAATTCTAATTCTTCATCAACTATGTAATCTTTTCTTTCTTTCTTTCTTTCTTTCTTTTTTTTTTTTTTTTGAGACAGAGCCTCAAGCTTTAGCCCTGGGTAGAGTGCCATGGCATCACAGCTCATGGCAACCTCCAACTCCTGGACTTAAGTGATTCTCTTGCCTCAGCCTCCCAAGTAGTTGGACTACAGGCACCCGCCACAACGCCTGGCTATTTTTTGGTTGTAGTTGTCATTGTTGTTTGGTAGGCCCGGACTGGATTCGAACTCACCAGCTCTGGTGTATGTGGTTGGCACCTTAGCTGCTTGAGTTATAGGTGCCGAGCCAGTTCTTCTGTTTTTAATAGAGATGGGGTCTCACTCTTGCTCTGGTTGGTCTCGAACTCATGACCTCAAGCAATCCTCCTGCCTCAGCCTTCCAGAGTGCTCAGATTATAGGAGTGAGCCACTGCACCCGGCCCAACCATGTAATCTTGAGGGAAGTTATTTAACTTTCTTGAATCTTAATTTCCTCAACTGCAAAGGGGGTCAGCATCAATACTGATGTTATGTAAACATGAATGTTATTTATGGGAGATTGTTTTGTTAACTGTAAGACACAATAGTTGATAATATTTAATAATAGTTCCTACGAAGTCTTTGATAGGCAGGACTTGGCATTTCTGGTTTCCTAATCACTGTGGGCCATGCAAGTGTCCAGTCATGCCCATCCTGAGGTGTGCAGATAGAGACACCAGGCGAATTGTAAGGGAAATTTGCCATCTCGCTTTGAGTTGGCTATTGCCTGTGAACTTGACTTTGGTCTTTTCTGTATCTGGAAAATTTTTTTCTTCCATTAACTTAATAAAGCAGAGACACTCAAGCTGACACTGTCAGTTTATCAGGCGGTCATAGTGCTACTGGAAACAGCTAGTGACATTTCCCCTCCCCTATTCCCCGCTGGCAGCTGGACATCTCAGAACCTGGCAGAAGCCTGTGGATTTGTATGAGTAATTGTCATGTGCTTCCACCCATCCTCCAGCTCCCTTCATGTCACTTCCACTCATTGCTGCCACGTCTTTTGGATGATTTGAGTTTTTAAGGAAGACTGCTGTGTCTTGCTTCTAAGCGTGGGGAAGCCTCTCTTTGCACAGATTGGGGACAATGTAATTCCGGCCGATATGCTCACACAGGGGGCCCCTCCCAGTCATCCCACTGTGTCCTGCATGGTTTGTGCAACGGCCACTCTTCTTTCCTAACAGAACCCCAGTTTGTTCATGTACCCTCCATCCCCCCATGTAACCACATGTCTGTGGATAGCGGACCACACTCCCACCCCCAGCTCTAGAGTAGAGCTGATGGGAAAAGGGTATCCTTTCCCCCTGGCTGGCAGTTAGTTCCGTGTGGTCTCTGGGAAAGGCATCCTTACTCCTAAGAGATGTTGAAAGGTTTATGAGATGCTGAGAATGGTTCCTGCCAGCCTAATATTAAAGGCAACTGGGAGGATGACAGGGCAGAGATGTGAAAAGAATCTGGGTCCTTGGTGACACCGCCAAGCCACCGAATCAATCAATTCTGAGATCTGCATTCTTCCGGCCTTCCTGTTATGTGAGATAATAAAGTTCTTTATTGATTGAACAGGGGTTTCTGTTACTTGCAGCTAAAGCGTTCTAATACACTCAGCTGCTGGTCAGGAGATGAGCCTGGTCATTAGTCAGAGACGATGCAAACTTGACCTGCTAGGGGAGCCGCATATGAAGTTCCGCAAATAATCTGCGGAGCTTCTTAAACCAACAGCATTTTCACTCATCTCTTCCATTCTTAGCCACGTGGGTCAGGTGACACAGGTGGCAGTAGTTTGAAGACACAGTCTCCCAGTTTGTGGATTCTATTTTGTTGGGTGTTTGGATTCATTCTCTCTCTTTTTTTTTTGAGATGGAGTCGTGTTGTGTGACCCTCAGTAGAGTACTGTGGTGTCACAGCTCACAGCAACCTCAAACTCTTGGGCTTAAGCAATTCTCTTGTCTCGGTCTCCCAAGTAGCTGGGACTACAGGCACCCGCCACAATGCCTGGCTATTTTTTTGGTTGCAGTTGTCATTGTTGTTTAGCAGGCCTGGCAGGGCTCAAACCCACCAGCCTTGGTATATGTGGCTGGCGCCCTACTCACTGAGCTACAGGCGCCAAGCCTGGATTCATTCTTAACCATGGTTTGCTCTGTTTCCTCTAAGTGCCAAGATTCATTTGCTAACTTAACTGCTTGATTCATGTAGTTTTCCTTTCTTTTTTTTTGGTAGAAAAAATGTCCTTTAGTTACCTAGAACAAAGGGCATACCAGGGAACGAGATCTCTGTCAAGTGGGAAGACTTACTCCCTGGAAAAAGTTTTGGACCCCAAGAGTTTGTATCAATATAAAGGATTCTTTGGGCTGCCTTTATTAATCTCCCTCCAAGGAGCATACCGAGGGTATCATGTCCACGCTCCTACCCTCTATTCCGAGGGTATCATGTCCATTCTCCTACCCTCCATACCAAGGGTGTCATGCCCACTCTCCTAGGCAGGCCCTCTAACTGGTGATCTGGGAGCTGGAACAGTACTTTCCTCCCTCTCTGCCCCAGTGTACCGTCTGCCCAGAAGAGGAGGGAGTCCTGGGTAGCGCATTTGGCAAAATTGCTCGATTCTTCACACTGGTAGACAGACGATGATAAGCTACTGCATAGAAATCAGAAGAGAAGGGACAGATAGGGGAACTGAGGAACAAAACAAGTTGTAGCGGGATTAATTTCATACTTCCAACAGATCCACCGATAAAATGCAGTCAAGAACTCATATCAAGCACTTCCCACGTGCAAGTCTTTGTGGGAGGAGCATAGAGATACCTTCCCTGTCTTTGGGAGCAGGGGGGATTTCATAGCCTAGTTGAAAGATGATGTAGAGAAGAATTGAGAGGATAATTAGTGGGACCACACTTACAGTGCATCTTACAAGGGTACATGTGAAACTTACTAAATGTAGACTATAAATGTCTTAACACAATAACTAAGAAAATGCCGTGAAGGCTATGTTAACCAGTTTGATGAAAATATTTCAAATTGTATATAAAACCAGCACATTGTACCCCATGACTGCATTAATTTACACAGCTATGATTTAATAAAATAAAAAGAAAAAATTTACTTTTAACTATAAAACTAGTTGAATAGAAGATGCAAATAATTGTTTTGGACAATAACAGAAGAGCTATAACGGAAAGATAGGTCATTAATTTCTCAAATGGACTTTATAAATAATCATCTTAAAGAGAAAGGAAATTTGGGGCTATGAAGCTGGTCACTAAATAGCAGGCCACCAAAGCAAGAGCTCGGTCTTCTCTCCTTTCCTCATTGAGTGGTTGAGCCGAGTTGGAAACTGGTATGCATTTCTATTACAGAACTCCTTACAGAGCCCTCTATATCACGAACTGGTAAACGAGATATAAAACATAGTCTCTAAATCTAAAAATGTGGTGAATTAGAGATGTGGAATTCAAAACCGAATGTGAAAAACATTTGAACACAAGTACTAGGTAGAATTCTGAAGCCTAAGCCAAGAAGTCAGACTCTCCCAGTATCTTATTTTAAGTAAACTCGGACAGAGAGGAGAAAGCGTTGGACTTGGAATGGGCATGTCCACACTGTTCTCAGCCCTGAGTCTGAGGGAATATTAAATAACTTGCTAGAATCACAGAACTATTCAATAGAATAAGAGCTGAGCTCCAAACTCAAGTCTGTCTGATTCCCAAGGCCATTTCCTTTCCACTATATTATTGCACCAAGAGCAAGTAGATGTGTTGTAATGAAAAACCATAATCTGGGTAGTTTAGAAACAACAGAAATTTATTTTTCATCCTTCTGGAGGCTGGGAAATCCACAACCAATCGGATTTGGTGTCTGGTGAGAGACCATTTTCTGGCTCATAAAAGACGCCTCCTTGCTGTGCCCTTACCAGGCAGCAGGGGTGAATGAACCCTCTGGGGTCTCTTTGTAAGAGTACTAATCCCATTTTGAGGGCTCCACCTTTGTGAACTAATCACTTCTCCAAAGGTCCCACCTCCCAACCCCATCAGTTTGGGGATTAGGACTTTGATATATCAAGTTTGGAGGGATACAGACATTCGGATCATAGCTTGGAAAAAAATCAAATGAGAGGGAGTGATAAACAAAACATAACTCTGAGCATCTTGGGGGTGGGCGTGTGTGAAAATTGTTCCCCACAGGCAGCAGGAAAGGTCCCCAGTACCCAGACTCTAGGTCCTAGAGGCTGTTTTGAAGGAGAGTAACAGGAACCCCTTCCCTGTGGTTCCCTTAATTTCGCTGGGCTTTTGTTTGCTCTTCTGAAAGATTCCAGGTGGGTGCTGGGTGGGAGGCTAGAACTTGGAACCATAACGTCCCTGTCAGCTCTGATAGTCCACAGACCTTGCAGCATATTTGTTTCTTGATTATTTTTAAGCTTGATGGGGCAAACCATGGCCCTCGGGTAGATTCCAATGTACATGTAGCAGTGCCACTCGTGCGACAGCCCTGCCTTTCATTCCAGGCGGGAGAGAGAAGAGGGAACAAGTTCTACCACCTGGGTGGGGGCCATGAACTTCACTCCTAGTCTGACCCTACAGAGAATTGTCCCCATTTCTTCTCTAGTCTCCTGCTAAGGTCCTGGGGAGCAGAGTGAGATCATGTCTGAAAAGTGAATGGAACATCTTGGAGCAAAAAGCTATAACTCCAAGGCCTACCAGTGCCATTAGCTGTCTCTAGTTTCTAATCCCGATCCAAGGACCAGATTGAGTTTATCTTTTAAAAGAACTGGTCAGCTCTTGAATCAAAGAGCTGACTCCTCTTATTCTCCTCTTCTGGGTTTTCAAATGGTGATGAGAGCCCCTAATGCCATGGCAACGGGAGCTGGGGAAAACCTAACCCAGAAATGTGGGGTAGGAAAGAGACCAGGGAGCTGGCAGCATCCCAGGGACGAGAGAATCGTCCTCCTGAAGGCTTGCCTCATCTTGACACTGCTTACTCCAGCTAGGATTTTAAGGAGTGGAAATGTGGGCTCTGCCGCTCCGCTACCTGTTGGCTGTGTGACAGCTGGCAAACTACTCACCCTCTCTGAGCCTGTGTTGCAGGCTTGTCATATCGTTTATGTCAGAGAATGAATATGTGGGAGGGCTTGGCAGGAGTTAGATGCTCAACAAAGAAAAGTCATTCCGGCCTGTTTTTTTTTCTTTTGAGACAGAGCCTCAGGCTGTTGCTCTGGGTAGAGTGCTGTGGCATCACAGCTCATAGCAACCTCCAACTGCTGGGCTCAAGTGAGTCTCCTGCCTCTGCCTCCCAGGTAGCTGGGATTACAGGCCCCCACCACAATGCCCAGCTATTTTTTAGTTGCAGCCGTCATTGTTGTTTGGTGGGCCCGGGCTGGATTTGAACCCCGCCAACTTAGTTGTATGTGGCTGGTGCCTTAGCCGCTTGAGCCATAGGCGCCGAGCCTGTTTTTTTTTCTTTGTTTTAAACATCAGATGGGTTATGTGCTGACGTTTGTAACAGGGTTTGAGGGAGGCACATCTCACTCGATGGTGTGAAACTCGGTCACCATGCTTTTGAACCACAGAAGGACCTGGCTGGTTGTAAGCGTTGGGTTTCTTATCTCTTGCTCCAAGTTTGCCACTGGCGGCCTCTGATGATGAGATGTGTCCCTTGGGGAGAGAGTGAGTGAGAACGGATGTCCATCTGTCAGAATCACTCAGATCTGGGAAGATCCAGGGAAAATCTGCCTGAAATGTTCCTCGCATATGTGGTTCCTCTCTGCTTAAGATGTGATGATGATGGAGGGAAGAGGAAATCGATAAGCTGAAAACCAGAAAGGAGAAAACCTGGATTCTTACGGCTCCCAGAGAGACCCTGAGCCAGTCACATCCACTCAGTGGCTTCGGACTTCTGTCCTATGAGTTTAAAAAGGCTCAAAGTTCTTTTTATTTTTTTTTTATTTTTTTATTTTTTTTTTTTTTGAGACAGAGCCTCAAGCTGTCCCCCTGGGTAGAGTGCCATGGCATTACAGCTCATAGCAACCTCCAACTCCTGGGCTCAAGCGAGTCTCCTGCCTTCGCCTCCCAAGTAGCTGGGACTACAGGTGCCCGCCACAACGCCTGGCTATTTTTTGGTTGCAGCCATCATTGTTGTTTGGCGGGTCCGGGCTGGGGATTCGAACCCGCCACCTTAGGTGTACGTGGCTGGCGCCTTAGCCGGTTGAGCTATAGGCGCCGAGCCTCAAAGTTCTTTTTAAAGAGCACATATTCAAGTTTGGGCAAGGTTTCCTCTGCAAAGTATCTTTCTACTCAGCTCCCTGTGGACCGAAATCACACAGCAGGGCCGCCTTCTCTGGAGTCATCCAGAGGGGTTTTGTGCACTGGGCCAATGTGATCTGTGGATGAATCACCAAGGCCATCATGCCCGGGGGAGGCTGGGACAGTGGACACCTGTGCGTGGGTGAGGGGAGGGGAGAATAGGGAAAGCCACGGCTGTGCGGCCTCTGTACAGCTTCTACCTTCTTATATTTTGCCAAAGGCCGAGGCATTGGTCACCTACCAACAAAGTCTCCGTGCACCGGGAGAAAATGAGAGGACTCAGAAGCTCACCGTGTACCCTTGGGAAGGCTGCTCCATCTCACGGGGTTCCAAAGTCTGCGTCTGTAAATTAAGAGCGCTGGACTCTTTCTGCTCTAAAACTCTGATGATGTGTCCATGTGGGAGGATGCTGCCCAGGACTTCAGAGTACCGGGGGCAGTAGCCAGGAGCTCTGGGATGCAGCCTTTTAGAATCTGCTTAGAGGGAAGGCCATGGTCATGGCTGAACCCAGGTTCCCTGTGTCTCTTCTGTAAGCCGTGGATGAGAGAAAGGGCTGAGGAAGGACTCCTACAGGAAGTGATGGTGGTATAGAGACTGGAACCCTCTCACTTCTGTGTGTAGCATTATTTTATTATTTCAAAAAATGTGTATTGCCCATCTATGGCGTATCCATACTATGCACTTAGTCACGGCATACACAACACACATGTAAAGCACATGCTCTAGTTCAGGAGACAATGAAATAAATGGAAAACTCCTGTGTTAATAGCATTTTATTACGTGATAAGGACTATGGGAGACACAGATTCAGGGTTGTTTTTTTTTTTAATTTTAATTTTTACATATACACATGTTTATTAGGTTTCCACTATTTGCCTTCACAAAATTAAAAAGGCTTAAAATTTAACAACAATAACAATATTTAACATAAGGACTAGAAACGAAAACCTTGTAAAGAATGAATGAGGATAAATACATTCAGAAAAGAAATCAGACGATTGCTGCAACGAAGTATTAAGCAATAATAATAATAGTAATGCAAAGAAAGTCGCATTGTCAAATAAGAGTATGTCTATTATAGAATGCTTTGACTCTGAGCAGATTCAGGGTTTTGACTGGGTTTTAAAAATTTTTTTTTGAGACAGAGCCTCAAGCTGTTGCTCTGGGTAGAATGCTGTGGCATCACAGCTCACAGCAACCTCCAACTCCTGGACTTAAGTAATTCTCTTGCCTCAGCCCCCCATGTAGCTGGAACTACAGGCGCCTGCCACAATGCCCAGCTATATTTTGGTTGTGGTTGTCATTGTTGTTTGGCAGGCCCAGGCCGGATTCGAACCCACGAGCTCTGGTATGTGGCTGGCACTTTAGCCACTTGAGCTACAGGCTCTGAGCCTGACTGGGGTTTTAATGGTGGGTGGTGGTAGTTGTAAATAAAATAGATGACTTTCAAACAAGATAAGAAAGACCTTGGCTGGCCGAGGGGAGAACACAGGCCTTGTTTAGAATATAACTGCACGTTAATATCCACAAAGTGCCGTTTAATGATGCTATTCATTAGTGCCACTTGTTTGTTAATAATTAATAAATGAATCATCATCTGTTCATTTGTTCCCCTTTTTTTAAGGCTTAAAGAGGGAAAAGTTAAGAAGCCAAGGAGACACAAAATTTGCACAAAGTATCCCTTTTCTTATGGATCGTCCTGTGTCTGCTCTGATTTCTTCCACGGTCATCTGAGATTTTTCCAGGGCTGTTCTATCCCCTCCAGCTCCTCTCTGGTGCTCCCGTTTCAGTCCGATGCCGGCTAGCAGAGTGGACCCGCCAAGGCCTGCAGCCGTCAGCTCGTGGGCTGAGGTGCGGGGATGTAGGGGGTGCCGTGTGTCTTGGATAGCCCCAGGGTTGGGTCGTTGGGGACAGGAGGAGGGAGGAGGCGGGAGGCGGGAGGCTCAGGTCCCCTTCCTGACTGGGCAACCTAGGGGACAGTCACCCAACAGCAGGCTTCAGCGTCCTCCTTATTAGAAATAAGGGGGTCGTAATGTTAACCATGATACCAGCTCAGGGTTGTTGTGAGAGTTGAGGAATAATAAGAATAAAAAGTATTCCAAGTTTTGGAAAAAAATGCCATAATAGAACTGGATGCAGGGCAGGAAGTCCTGTGCTCGTTTCAGAGGGCTAGATAGGAAGAGACGCGCCCTGCGGCCTCAGAGACATTGTGTTTCCATAGCAGAGAGACAGACGTGCTGTTCCTGCACCTCCGTGCTTTGCAGACCGTGGGCCAACCCGCCAACCCCTTCTCTGCCCTGGGCCGGAGTAATGTACATGTAACTGACTGGGATAGACTAAGCTTCCTGTTAATGATTGGACGGAAAAGATACAGTCCAAGGACATGTGTTCATGTGGGGCGGGGGCTTTTGTTTCACATATGCGATCTGGTGACCCGACAGGCCAGGTAGCCCCCAGGATGCTGGGCCTGGTGCACAAGGTGGAGGCGCAGGGGGCGGGGCCAGGATATCTGGGGCGTGGTCAGGATGCCAGGGGCGTGGCAGGCGGCTGAGGGCGGGGCCAGGATGCGGGGGCAAGGCCTGGATGTCCCGGTGTTGTCGTGATGCTCTGTGAGGCATACGCTTCCCCCTTGAAAGGCCTTTCTCGTTAATGATCTTTATAGGTATTGCCATTCCTTCAGCCCCTTATTTGGTGAATAAGGTGCATTTTTTAAAACATTGTATTGACCAGAACAATTTTATTCAAGCGTGCCAGTCATTATCTTTGTTTGTGAGCCGTCTATGCTTTGTACCCATTTTCTATTGCTTTATTTATATTTTGCATTGATCTGTTGGGGCCCTTATCACCTTGTGAATAATACCCCTTTATTGGCTTGCTGTCAGTAGCTTTTCCAGTTGGTGGTTTGTCTCAATTTTGTTTATAGTATTTTTTACAACTTTATTGGGGGTATAATCAGTGTACAATAACCACACATATTATGTTTCACTGTATGAGTTTTGGAATATGTATACACTATGAAACCATCATCACGATCAGAATAACACATATTTTCATCTTCCTCCCTTTCTCTACCCTTATCCTCAGGCAAGCACCCATCTCCTTTCTGCTACTACAAATTAGTTTACATTTTCCAGAATTTTAAATAAAAGAATTGTAAAGGATGTATCCTTTTTTCTCCTGCTTCTTTCACTCAGCCTAATAATATTTTGTGGTTGTTGCGTGTATCAATAGTGTGTCCTTTGTTGCTGAGCAGAATTCCCTTGTATGAATATGCCACAGTTTGTCTGCCCATTCACCTACTGATGGACATTTGGGTTGTCCTCAGTTTGTGGCTGTTAAAAATTGAGCTTTACGAAATGGAGCGTCTTCGAAGACTTGTGTGTAAGTCTTTGGATGTCAAGTAGGATTTTGGCATGTAGAGAGGAAAGCATATTGCAAGGAGAGGGAGTTCGTGGCCTCAGAGAGGTAAAGACCAGGATATGGACAGGAGACAGTATGGCAGCGGGCTGGGGAGCTGGGATATTGGGTATTCATTTGCAAAGCAAAGCAAGAAGAGAGAGCAGGTTAGATCCGATCTCACAGGGCTTTGGGGTTATGCTTAGGACTTGGGGTTTTTTGTTTTTGTTTTATGATATGTAATAGTGAGCCATGACATTTTTCTTTTCTAAGGTGGCAAAGAACTATAAAATCCCAACTTTGGCTTGATGCCTGTAGCACAGTGGTTATGGCACCAGACACATACACTGAGGCTGCTGGGTTCAAACCCAGCCCAGGCCAGTTAAACAACAATGACATCTGCAACAAAAAATATATGGGTGTTGTGGCAGGTGCCTGTAGTCCCAGCTACTTGAGAGGCTGAGGCAAGGGAATTGCTTAAGCTCAAGAGTTGGAGGTTGCTGTGAGCTGGGACACTACAGCACTCTACTGAGGGTAACAACGTGAGACTCTGTCTCAAAAAAAAAGAACCCCAACCTTGTTCACATTAGTATCCCTTCAATCCATATTTACTGAATAGCTAAACTAAATGACCAGTTTGCTTTTGACATTTGCACTGGGAAACATTCACGCAAGCTTGAAGCTAGGAGCTGCCAGTGGCAGAGTTCAAGGTGCTGGGGAGAGGAAGCTCCTCTCTTCCCCATTTGCAAAATTTTGCCCATCATGAACCTGGACTAGTGTGCGCGGCCCCCTCCCCCAGGTATCCCTAATACAGTGGAGTGTATGCATTCCAACAGAATTCATTTGTAAGGTGCAAAAAATAGATTTCTGGTAGGTAAATGCTAGCTCTTTACTAACTTGCATTAAAAATCAGAGATGTGTTACTGTAGAAAAATATCACCTTCTAAGTCACATGGGCTAATCTGAAGGGACTAGGAAAGGGGCGCCTGGGACCCGAGTGTGTAGTCAGCCTCCCTCTGCTAAAGCACGCGGCCAGCTAGAGACAGCCAGAAAAATCACTGCACACGATCACATTCTCCCCTTTGCCATTTGCTAAGCCCAGCTAGAAGCCAGAGCTCAGGGGGCCTTTGGATATGGTCCATACTCGCAGGAAGCAAGATGGACAAGGGTGAGACCACACGTGGGAGGTGCATGAACTCAAAGCTCCTGTCGCATTTGCACCTGTTCATACTAATCCATTCTGCATCCTTCATCAGCTTCGTACCTCAAGGTCACCCCGGCTCTCTGACTTCTGGTTATATTTGGCCAATGGGAGGCACCCCGAGCAGGAGGGCTGGCAGGATACTTATTCCTCTGCCTTCCCCCTTGCTGTGCCCCGTGCTAAAGGACCAAAGGCCACAACTACGGTTAGGAAGCACCTCCCCATGCAGTGACTTTCTCCGGGTTGTGGTGACCATTTCTCCCCTGTGGCTCTGCTAGGCCTGGGGCACCGCACCATCCCTTGCTGGTTTCTCCTAATCCTGCTGCTGCCTTTATGAATAATCTCTCATGACATGCCTTGAATCGTTGTCATCTATTCCCTGCCAGGACTCTGACTGCTTGTGTTATGCAGAGACTAGATCCCTCCTCGCAAGAAAGGAGAGGCCAGGCCATATTTTATTTTATTATTTTTGAGACAGAGTCTCACTCTGTTGCCTCACAGAGTGCCATTGGTGTCACAGCTCACAGCAACCTCAAACTCTTGGGCTCAAGTAATCCTCTTGCCTCAGCCTCCCAAGTAGCTGGAACTCCAGGTACCCACCACAACTCTGGGCTACTCTTTTTTTTTTTTTCCTCAGAGATGAGGTTGCTTTCTTGCTCAGGCAGGTCCTGAACACCTGAGCTCAAGCAGTCCCCTCTCCTCTGCCTCCCAGAGAGCTAGGATTACAGGCATGAGCCACCGCGCCAGACATGGGCCATATTTTGGAGTAAGATTTGTTATTACAGGTTCTTTTCCCATCATTCCAGCTGATAGGAACGTAGGTTGTGTTTTAGCTACATTGGTTGAAGAGCAGAGCATAGGAAAAGTGGGTCAGTGGTTTCTTCCCTGTTCTAAATTATCTTTTGACAGTTGGCTCCATCCCTAATTCCCGGTCCACTTTTCTTAATTAGGCTGCTGGATGTTCTTTGCTGTAGAAGTTTTGTTCTTTTCAGAGCCCATCAGCTTGCTCCCCGCCCCCGCCCCATCCAGGTTCTCCACATCATTCCTTGCCTGGTCTGGGTGTCTTCTCAGCCCCCTGGTAGAATTGCGCAGAGGATAAACTTTTCTTGTGATCCTTGTCTTTTTCCCAAGGGTTAGGAGGAGGCAAATGTCATTTTCATATCAGGGAGCTTTTAGTCCTTATGAGGGCAGGCACCTAATTACACAAAATAGTAACTCTGAAAAGAAAAGTGACCTTTGAACATAAAAAGGAGTGTAAACTAGGAGTAAGTTTATTTATTTAGCAAATACTTAGGGAACACATATTGTTCTAAATATCAGGGAGTGCATTGTGCCAATTCCAGCCTCACAGTATTAGGCTGGTATTAATTGGCTTATTAATGCATTAGCAAACCTGCTATCTAATTAAGTAATTAATTAGTGACTGTTTAGCACAAGTAGTGCAGATTTATTGGGTTTGGTGAGGTTAATGCTGAGGAACACTGGCCTATTGATGGAGTTTATTTGGAATCCTGTTACAGTTGCAGCAACAATCTAGCATGTTAGGAGTCCACATGTGTCCTGTCTAGGAGGACAGGAAAGGCAGGGAGAGAAGCCAGTCTTCAAAGCTTGGCTGTGCAACTCACTATCTGTGATCATGGGCCAGTGAAGTCCCACTCTACGCCTACTTCCGTTCTGTTATGAGTGGGAAGGCCTGGACTCTTTACTGCATAAGTAGATAGTCCCCAAATGGTGACTGCTTGTGTGCCCCACTCTCCTGCCCTTTACCATCTCTCTCTGAGTTACAGTTCTTTTTTTACATCCTGCACCTCCTCTATCAGACTATATGCATCTCTAGGGCAGCTCTGTATCTCTCATGGTGCCCCAGGTGTTTTGTTGGTGACTACTGAAAAATGTAACATAGTTGCTATTGCTCATCAGATGCTCACTGCCTGCTAGGTGGCACTTGATGTGGGAACAGCTTTAAGAAGTAGGAACTGCTGGACACGGTGGTGCGAGCCTGTATTACAGCTACTGGGGAGGCTGAGACAGGAGGATTGCTTGAGTCCAGGAGTTCTGGGCTGTAGTGCGCTATGCTGATTGAGTGTCCACACTAAGTTCGGCATCAATATGGTGACCTCCGGGAAGCGGGGGGCCACCAGGTTACCTAAGGCGGGTGAACTGGCCCAGGTCGGAAACAGAGCAGGTCAAAACTCCCGTGCTGATCAGTAGTGGGATTGGACCTGTGAATAGCCACTGCACTCCAGCCTGGGCAACATAGCAAGACCCCGTCTCTTAAAAAAAAAAAGTAGGAACTACTATTATCCCAGTTTCCCAGTTGAGAGAATGGAAGTGGAGAGAACGTTACATAGATTGACTAAGGTTATAGAGATAGAAGAAGCAGAGTCAGGATTCGAACTCTGGAGCCTGCATGTTCACCACTGGACCCTGCAGTCTCTCGGAGGTGTGTTTAGTGAAGTTCTCTGTTGAGGCAGTAACAACAGGGGCACAGGTGCACAAAGATGGCCACACAGATCCTCCCCTTCTCCAAGTAGGGGCGGGAAGCAACGTCTGTCACTAAAGCATTTCATTTATTTGGTTCCAGGGTATGTTCAATGTCTGGCACATGCATTTTAAAGCAGTTGCTCCCGGTCCATTAGGTGGGGGTTGGTTTGTTCTCTTCCCTTCAGCCATGCAGATCTTCACTGGTTCCCTTGCTTCATCTCCTTCACACTTTTGCAAAATTCAAGAGTTAAATCATGCCACGGAACAGAGTGAATTGCACTAATTAAATACATGCCCATGACCTTCTCAGTTCTTGTCAACTCCTGCTCCAACCCCGGGACGACCCACCAACTGGAGAGGCAGTGGGCTAGCACCCTGAGGGAAAGGACACTGCCCAGCAGCTCAGATACTTGGCCTCTGGCCCCGCCCTGCCTTTTACCAGCAAGGGCCCTAAGCCAGCAATTTAACCTCTCTGAGCTTCACTTTCTATTTGTAAAAGGGAAAGACCTTTCCCTGCCTGACATTTCTGATTCGTGTAATTTCTGTCTTACCTGCCTGACTATGTTTCATAAATATTTATTTGAGGCTGCTATGAGCTAAGTACACAGCTACATACCAGGAAGATGTGAGTTTGCCTTTAAAGAGCCCCTGGTCTGTGGACTGGGAAGATTGTTATTCTGGGAAGGGGATAATCTGGAATCACTGAAGGTACATGTTAACAAACGTATTGAATTCAAATATGGTTCTAACACACAACAGGGTGGAGGGCTGTTAGCCTCCTGTACTTGGCTGATGGACTGCAGATGGACGGTCCAGCAAAGAGGTCACTGCCCTGCAGAGGCTGGCAGGTAGCCCTGTACCACCATCTTGGTTTTTGCTATTTCTGTGTGTGCTGGCTCTATTATTATTATTTTTTTTTTTTTATTGAATGGTAACTATGTACATTAATGCACTTCTGGGGTACAGTGTGGGGTTTTCACATGCAATCCG
>NW_003852469.1:1711978-1719675 GCF_000181295.1 Otolemur garnettii | reverse complement strand
ATCCTTCTTAATGGCTGCATAGTATTCCATGGTGTACATATACCACAGTTTGTTGATCCATTCGTGGATCGATGGGCACTTGGGCTTCTTCCATGACATTTTGGTTGTATTTTTGGGGTCGCAGCTCGCCTCAGGAAGGTTGAAGTGCGCTCTTCAATCTTCTCTCTTGTCTCTGCTCCAAACCATCAGCTAATTTGCTAAGCTTCTGTCCTTTCAGCCTCCTTCTGGATGGGAGCTTCTGTAAAAAGCTGGCTGCAGTCCGCCATCTTGGCCCTGCCCCCCCCCCGCTCTATTATTTTTATTTCAGCATTCTCTTTAAATTTGTTCACTCAAAGGTCTGAAATATATTTATTCAAAATGATATTACTTGGTTGAGTGTGGTGGCTCACGCCTGTCAACCTAGAATTCTGGGAGGCTGAGGCGGGTAGATTGCTTGAGTTCATGAGTTCGAGACCAGCCTGAGCAAAAGTGAGACCGTGTCTCTAGTAAAAATAGAAAAAACTGAGGCAAGAGAATCGCTTGAGCCCAAGAATTAGAGATTGCTTTGGGCTATGATGCCATGGTACTCTGCTGTGGGCAAGAAAGTGAGACTCTAAGGGCGGTGCCTGTGGCTCAAAGGAGTAAGACACCAGCCCCATATACAGAGGTGGTGGGTTCAAATCTGGCCCGGCCAAAAACTTAAAAAAAAAAAAAAGTGAGACTCTGTCTCAAAAACAAAACAAATTCTTCCTTTTCGAATGGGAAATTAGCATGTATTGGAGAGATGGGAGCTTGTCCCTGGAAAGAGGAAGCCCTTTACTCTGTTCCTTAAACGGAGGTCAATTTGATGTTGTTTGAGAACTAAACATTCAAATAGGAAACAAGAGAATTTTTCCAATGTGTTTTTCTTTCAAAAGCATCTCACGTAAAGACCAGAATGTAAACAGATAAACAACAACAACAAAACCAAATCACCTGCTCTGAAAAAACCCTGGATGGGAGGTCCATTCCCTACCATGTCAGACAGACCTGGGAACATTCAGGTCACGCTCAGAGAAGTTCTGGTTTAGGGCAGCAGGGGCTCCCAGAGGCCTAGAAAGTGAGCAGGTCGTGAGTCCTCTGGGTGCAGTGACAGTCCCTTTGTACCAGCAGGGACTGCAGGAGCCAAAATAAAGGCAGGTAAGGGAGAGTGAGGAGAGGAGGCTGGCCACATTTGGGGGATTTTTGTGAGTGAGGTTATTTGATTTTATTTTTCCTAGTGTCTTTAGACTTGAGGAAGAAGCAAGAGATGCTGTGACCTCCTGGCCTGGAGCGAATAACAGGGTTTTCCCCTTTGCTTTGGGAGGGACAACGAAATCCAGGGAGGGTGGTGATGAAAGTCAAATCTGCACCTCAGAGTATTTGTAAAAAAAAAAAGGTTCCAGGAACTTGGGGTTAACTGTGGCCTGTCCTGTCCCAGTGACTCAAGAGGTTAACTGAGCCCAGAGAGAAATGCTGTATAATCATTCTCAGCACCGCTTGGAAATCTTCTATGGAAGACTGGAAGACTTAGACTCTGGGGGAAAGTGTAGGGTGAATCAGTGTGCTCAATTTTGGAGGAAAACCAGAGTTAGATTAAGCTGCGATTTTTATTTATTTATTTATTTTTTGCAGTTTTTGGTCGGGGCTGGGTTTGAACCTGCCACCTCTGGTATATGGGGCTGGTGCCCTACTCCTTTGAGCCACAGGCACTGTCCTATTTATTATTATCTTTTAGAGTCAGAGTCTCATTTTATCACCCTCCGTAGAGTGCCACGGTGTCACAGCTCACAGCAACCTCCAGCTCATGGGCTTAGGCGATTCTCTTGCCTTAGCTTCCCAAGTAGCTGGGACTATAGGCGCCCGTCACAATGCACGGCTATTTTTTTGTTGCAGATTGGCTGGGGCCGGGTTCGAACCCACCACCCTTGGTATATGGGGCTGGCGCTCTACTCACTGAGCCAAAGGCGCTGCCCAAGTTATAATTTTTAACATAAGAAGTTTATAGTCAAGATGGCAGCCAGCTGCCATGATGCCATGGCGTCCCACCACAGCCCCTCTGTGGGGCTGGGTGTGTCCCCTGGCTACTGGGAATATGCAGTATTGGCTGAGAGCAGCTAAGAGCTGCATTTCTTACTGGCATTTGCTCTTGGCAGCAGGGAAACGTCTCATCCAGAGTTTTATCCCTCTTCTCCCTCCCAGGGGTGGCTTGCCAATGACTGGCTGATACAGGAACACAAAGTTCTGGCCTCTGGCTTCCGTTTGGGACAACTCTGAGGACAGCCCCCGTGCCAGAGGAGGGTTGGTTCACGTCTCAGTGGCATCCTCATCCTGAGTCAGCTCCCATCTTCCTGTTTCTTGGTGACATCATGGTATGAAACCAGACAATGGAATTAAACAATATTAAGTTTCCAGGAAAGGAGAATTCCCCTGAGGGATAAGGGTGCCTCCCTGAAACAAAGCTGCTAAGTGGGAGCCACAGAACCCCGCTTCCAGGCCTCCTCCCCAGGGTGGCTTAGCCCTGTGTTCAGGGGACACATCATAAAGTCTGAGACCATACGGGAAACACCTGGATGTGTATGTGTACACACACACAATTCAAACGTAGCAGCAGCAGCATGGTGAGTGGGTGTCCATCTGTGTGTATATCTGTTCCAGATCTAGGTTGTATTTTGCCCTGATTCGCTCAGTCTACCCTCTAGTTCCTGGCTGCTTGATCAACAAAGGATCCCCACTACTTCCTCTGTCACCTCGTTCCCTAACACTGCCATCTGTCTCAGCCTCCCCTTGAGTGAGGGCCAGACTTTGGCAAGACCCCCATGATGTCTGCGGTGGTGGTAGCTACCAAGTGCCGTGCCGGGCGACCTGAGCACACGCTACAGGGTTCAGACTTGGTTTCCCCAGTGGCTTCCTGGAGGAACTGGATACAGCAGCCTGGAAGTGTGTGCATGTGGCTTACCATCTTGTGGGAAGACCTTTGACCAAGGAGAGACAGGAAGGAGCCCCCAAATAATGACCCACCTTCCCTTTTCCCTGTGGGCTGCCCAGGGTGAAGTGGCTACACGTGCTCTGTCCTGCTTGCTTTGGATGCTGTAACCAAGTGCTTAGATCGGTTAGCATCTAAACCAATGTGGAAAACATCCAAATAGGTGCTCACACATGGGGTGAACACATGTAAAAATTGGGGCCTTGGCTATTGACTGCTACGTTACCAGTGATCCCAAAAGACAGCTGTTGACAGTAACCAACATGGATCAGAGAGTTGGGGGCAACTTAATCGGTGATTCTGGCTCAAGGTCCCTCACGAGGCCGGAGTCAATGTCAAGTGGTCTGCCCGGGATGGGGGCAGCAGGCTAGAGGGCCATCTGGGGAGGGGTGGATCCGCTTTCCTTCACTCTCGTGGCTATTGGCAAGTCTCATGACGTCGCAGCTGCCTTCCCCCAGCAAGAGCATGAGCAAGCCCCCAAAGGAAGCCATCATCTTTTTATAACTGAGTCTTGGAAGTGACATACCATCACTTCTGCCATATTCTGCTCTGTAGAAGTGAGTCAATAAGTCCAGCCCACACTCGAGGTGGGGGATTATCCAAGAGTGTGAATGCCAGGAGGCGGGGACCATGAAGGGCTATTTAGAGGCTGCCTACCACAATCAGAGCGTCACGCCCGTGTCGGTTATACCAACAGCCCCTGCTTAATCTTGGAAAAGCCTCCTCATGTTTTATCCCAAGGTCCTCTCGCAGTGATTCCAGAAATTATGCTGCTGTAGCTGAATAATTTGAACTCCTGTGTCATTTTCACTGCAAGTCTCTTTAAAGTCAGTTTTTTTGAGCCCCATTTATTTTCTTTTGGAGGACGAACCATCCCAAACCTCAGATTCCAAGAGGTGAGCCTTCTAGCAGGCCCAGGAAGGCAGGATTTGATTCGGGTTATGCCAAAGGGGAGATGATCTTTAAGGAAGAGGGAAAGCCCATTCTTGATTATGAAATAAGAAAAATAAAATAACGTAAGTGTCATGGCCTTATAAAGTGTAACTCGCTCTATGAGTCATAGTTATGAGCAACAAGGGTCATCGACAGAGAGGAATCTCTGTAGATTCGGTTCCCAGAAACCTGGTGGGCTTCTCTCATTTATTACAGCAAAGTGCAGGAAGCAGAACTCTGGTTTAAAAGATGCATATTCATTCCCCGTTCCTCCCTACCCTCAGGCTCTAGTGCTGTAACCAGATACAGACCTGAGGCCATGCCAGAATGAAGGGAAAAACATCTGGTCAATTTAGTCAATCCAATAAAAGCACACCCACAAATAGGTCCATAGATTTGTGGCCCAGGCCTGTAGGTAAATGACTGGCTGAATTTTCTGATTCAACTGATAAGATAGTTTGGGGGCTGTGTCGACGCTATGTAGACATCAAGAGGTTAGAAGCAAATGGAGAATCTAATTGGGTTTAAAGCTTAGAGCCCTCGCCTTGAGCGGGGCTGAGCTCACCACTGGGGTCCTGGAAGGGGCCCCTGAGTCTGTGGCTGGAAACCCGGAGTCAGAGAGAGGAGAACTACACGGTGTTCATTCGGTTTCATGTTCTGGGCACTCGTCAGGGAGCTGTTTCCCGTCTTACCCTGTCCTCTGATTCTTCCTGCCGCCATTAAATGTCACGGTGATGGATCACTTCCTAAGGAATGACCCTCCTTAATGTGCTCCTTCTCTGCGACCCAGGGACCGCTGCTCCCTGATCTTCTCCCTGGATGGTTCCTTCTGGGTCAAGGCAGCAACCCACATCACTCTGGGGGGCTCTCAGCTTACTGGGAGGCCCACCAGCCTCTTCTCTTTCTCGGAATCATTTCACAGACTCAGACCAAAGACAGATTCAGAGGGGCCCAGAAGCAAACTCAGGAAGTAGGAGCCAGGATGATTAGGGGGGAACTAATATTGGGGGGGAAACACCCAGAAACCTCCCCATAGCACTTTATCTCAAAGGGTTAGTGCCTGCAAAAGGCTAGACAGTACCTGGCCCACAGCAAACATGATCATGATCGTTGCGATCATTATCATCTGTGTTTATTGTGGCAATTTAGTACGCTTCTCTTTGTGATAGTCATCTTTGAAATTGAACAGGGTAACAGGTGCGAAGCTTCTAGCACTGGGCTTGATAAGAAGTTGGTGTTCAACAACTGTCCTCTCTCTCTCTTCTGGGTCTCCCATCGTGCTTACTATAAGTTCTTGTAGATTTAAAGAAGCTTCATTCTTTTGGAAATTCTTGTGCAGGTTGTTCAGACATGGTTGTCAGTTAAGAGGACGTTTTGGCAAGGGCACCGTGGCCACAATATCACCGCCGGGAAGGGTAGCAGGTGCTGCATGTCTGCAAAGACAGACTGCTGTTTCCTCCCCGCTGGGAAGTGCAGGTGGACAGACCCCTGTTAGATTTCTCAGTGAGTGCTGGTCGGCGTCTCATCTCCACCCACCAACCTCCACCTCTACTTGTGACCCCCAAATTTTGACCCTTTCTTTCACTTGGAGACCTCATAATACCTGGTGGGTGAACAAAATCCTGTCAGCCTTTTCTCTAAGGTACTCTTCTGAGACCTGCAGACCTGCTTCCTGCCCCAGGTCTCAAGAGTCCTCTGCTGCTGACGGCCATGAGCATCAGTCCAGGCTCAGGAGGTCTTTATAGACCTTTGCACCACCTTGCAGCCCAGAGTTTTGTTTGCTTATCTCCTGCAGTGACCAGCAGCTACCCAGGGCTTGTCCTGGGGTGTGAGGGCCTGCATGTCCCACATTCTACGAAAACTGTAGCTTCACATCCTCCTTATGAAATAAGTGCTAAAATTATTCCGTGTTACAGACGAGGAGGCCCCCTCCAGTAAGTGAAGATTTTTGTTTGTGGCAGATGTGTTGGGTAATTATATTAATTCCCTCTTCTCCCCTTTCACTACACAGGACAGGAAAGCGAAATCTCCCCTCGCCCGGCCTCCTTTGCAGCTGGAAATGGCTGTCTGATGGCACTGGCCAATCAGCCCTAATTGGCAATGTCTGGGTATTTCATGAAAACCCTTATTTTCTTAATGAAATGGACAGATGTTGCTGAAGTGGCTTCCCTCTTCCCTTCTCCCTTTCTTGAATATGGATGTGATATCTGGGGTAGGGACAACAGCTACATCGAGCCACCACAAAAACCAAGTGAAGGACGGAAAGATAGGGAGAGCTGGACTCCCCGGTGGTATCCCTGAGGTCTGAGCTGGTACAAAAAGTCACTCACCTCCAGGTGCCTGACTCTAAATGACAAGCTAGGCGTTTTAGAGGGGGAAGTGCCAGAGCCTTTCTTACGCCTAGAGAGACTCGCAGAATTTCTCTGCTCAGTCTCAAGGCACAGTGAAGGGAGAGGCATGTGGGCTATCAGGTAGTTCACTGTCCTCACCTTGAGTTTGGAACAAACCTCTGGGAAGATCTCCACCGAGGTCTGGTTGGCTGTGAGCTGTCCGCCAGGGTGGTGCTGATGCCCTGTGAAGCTGCCTGGTTACTGGGGAACCCGGGAGCTGTCCCTGCCAGCGCCACAGCCAACTCCTGCCACCTGACTCCTGCAGCAGCGAGGTCGGGAGTGTTGTGTGCACGTGTGCGTGTGCGTGCATGGGACTCACCAGATGCAATGTGTCTCTTTCTACCATTCCAGCCAGAGTCATTCCTGGCAATAAGGAAAGCTCACTGGCTGTGGCCTTTCAAATTCTTCTTTTTTTTTTTGAGACAGAACTTCAAGCTGTCTCCCTGGGTAGAGTGCTATGGCATCACAGCTCACAGCAACTTCCAAATCCTGGGCTCAAGCGAGTCTCCTGCCTCAGCCTCCCAAGTAGCTGGGACCACAGGTGCCCGCCACAACGCCCAGCTATTTTTTGGTTGCAGGTGTCATTGTTGTTTGGCGGGTCCAGGCTGGATTCGAACCCGCCAGCTCAGGTGTATGTAGCTGGCGCCTTAGCCAAGCCTTTCAAATTATTCTTGACGGAGTCTGGTGAGGATGGAGAGCTGGGGTTCTTATGGGGGTCCCGAGTCAGATGTAAAGGAGCCTGATTCCCTAGCGCCTTTGGCCCTGGGGCAGGGCTGGCCTGAGCAATGTGGGATATAGCAAGGGGGTCTGTGTAGACTGTTCACCTGGTTTGGTGCTAATTTACAGATAGGTGAGAAATAAAAGCCCACATTGCTCCTTGCCCAGAGGGGCCTTCTCTGGGACCAACTCTCCTGAGAGTGTTTCTGGATCCCAGGGGCGGCCTTCAGGCCTTGAGTTTTCTGCTGAGGATCCCAAGAGTTGATCCTTTCTCGCCTCCTTTTTGCCGTTCTGTCTTGTCACCACCTTGCCAAACGGGAAATAGCATCTACTTTTTATTCCTTTGTTCCCATCTCTCAGTAAATTCATGATCTTAGGGATTTTTTTTTTTTTTTTTTGCTGATAGTAACTACTGGCATGGGTAAAAATAAAAACAAAAAACAAACAGGTCAGTTGCTAAGTTACGTGAAGTCTTAAAAGCTTTTGAGAAATAGCTGGTACTGATCTTGGTTGAAATCTAAATGGAGGTTGGTTTTTTTTTTTAACCAAACCCCTCTTGGGCCCTTTCACTGGGCCATCTAGTGCAGTGGTTCTCAACCTTCCTAATGCCACGACCCTTTAATACAGTTCCTCATGTTGTGGTGACCCCCAACCATAAAATTATTTTCGTTGCT
>NW_003852469.1:1698615-1710703 GCF_000181295.1 Otolemur garnettii | reverse complement strand
GCGCCCGCCACAATGCCTGGCCATTTTTTGGTTGCAGCCGTCATTGTTGTTTTGGCGGGCCCGGGCTGGGGACTCGAACCCGCCACCCTAGGTGTATGTGGCTGGCGCCCTTGCCACTTGAGCCATAGGCACTGAGCCAGAATCCTATTATCTTGAAGATCATATGCTTCCTCCTTGGGCTCCCCAAGAACCTGCTGTGTCTTGATCACATATAGCATGTCTGGAAGGTTCTGTCTCCATTCCCTTCTCCCCATTAGATAGGCAGTTCCTTCTGGTCTTGGTCATATTCACTTAATCTCAGGATCTTCAGGCCCTAGTGCAGTGCCTGGCACACTTAATGAATATGTGAGTGATTGTGGAAATGAGCTTGTAATTCCATCTTTTTGCTCCCCACGTGATGCTTGCTCAGCCGAGGCCACTCTATCTCTGAGTGTTGTTTGCCCAGCCCTCGTTCTCGGAAATCTTCATTCAAGGCTCTATCTGGGGAAAGGAGTCTGAGGCATGAAAGTCGTGTCTAATTCCATGGCCTGAACATTAGCAGCAGTTAATTCATTGCTGTTGTTTGAAAAATGTTAATGAATCAACATGATTCTTCTGGTGCTCCAGGGAACAAAGTCAAAGTACTTTAAAAGCAGCATTTACCTCTTTAGGTAACTAAGCTCTGCTCACCAAGGTTGTGGTTCTCAGCTTAAGCTGCCCCTTGGAACCACTTGGGGATCTTTTAAAAAATACTCATGCTCGGGCTCTACCCCCAGGACTTCTGATTTAATTGGTCTTGGGGGTAGGGTCTGGCATCAATATTTTAAAGATCTACCCAGAGGATCCATTGAAATTCACTGTACCGAGTTAAGCGTCGTAACTAGCAATCATAACTCTTTCCTAATCGTCAGGTGCCACTTCCCTGCTGACGGATTATCCAACTATTGTTCCTCCTTGGAAAATCTCGATTTAAATTTCTTCTTGACATCATTACCAAGTGTGATGAGGTTCTTACTTCCATTCGTTCACTAACTCTCACCTACAGCTATGAGCCTAGGCAGACTGTAATTTTACTGAGAGGTCTTGTGAATAAAACCCTTTCTTGTCTCCCCAAACCAGTTTAGAATCAGACAGAGGGAGAATCAGCTTCTTCAGATGGCTTTTCTTCAATCTTGGAGGTGTTTGTTGCTCAGCTCCACAGTGGACACCGGTGTGGGAAGAGTTCAGACTAGGGCAGGGGAATAATTTTTGAGCGGTCTCTGGGTCAGTTTTAACAGAGTAATGTCTCTGACACATCGCACGGTCTTAGAGGCCCCAGATAGGATTTCTGGATTCACTATCATTTTGGAATAAAGCTGTTACTGATATTCCAGGGAACTGGCACAGAGAATTGATGATAGTGCTTAACAAAATCTCGCCACACAGAGACTTGAAGAACGATATGTGCTTTGACTGGGGACCCATTGTCCTTTCAGCAGGGATTGGCCATGCAAGGGCCTGGTCCCTCTGTGTCAAAGGACACTGATGCGGGTCCCTTGTTCCTCTTCACTGGGCAGATATAGATCAACAGGGTCCTGGGAGCCATCGTCCCATAAAGGGGAATTTGATAAACCGTGGCCACTAGCTCTGTTGCATATTCCCTAAGGTTGTGGTACTTGCTGACATCAAACCCACTGGTACAAAGGGCTCTCGGGGAGGAACAGGGTATAGGCTGGTAAGCTCTCGGTCAAGTGATAGTTTAAAGTCACTCCCAGACTGGTTCAAAGGAACTTTCTGGTTCAACGTTCTCCGTAGATGTCCCGTCTCTAACCTCTAACCTGTACAGGTGTCTTCCCCATAGGATCAAGGACTTTAAGGCAGGGTGTGGTGGCTCACACCTGCAATCCTAGCACTCTGGGAGGCTGAGGTGGGTGGTGGATTGTTTGCACTCAAGAATTGGAGATCAACCTGAGCCAGAGCGAGACCCCCATCTAAAAATAGCCAGGCATTGTGGTGGGCACCTGTAGTCCATCTACTCAGGAGGCTGAGGCAAGAGGATCACTTGAGCCCAAGAGTTAGAGGTTGCTATGAGCTATGCCACCATGGCACTCTACCCAGGGCAATGGCTTGAGATTCTGTCTCCAAAAAAAAAGGCGGTGCCTGTGGCTCAAAGGAGTAGGGCGCCAGCCCTATAGACTGGAGGTGATGGGTCAAACCCAATCCCTGGCCAACACTGCAAAAACAAAACAAAAACAAATAACAACAACAAAAAAATTAAAGCTTTTAAAATAGTTTTAACTCAGGTTGCTAATATCTTGATAACCCTAAACAAGGTTGAGATTTTTTTTTTCCCTTGTAGATTTATAGGAAAGCTTTAAAAGCAACTCCAGCAGGTATAATTTCCTTGACAGTAAGGGAACTGTTTTGTTCATTGTTGCATTTTTGCCCATATTGCCTTGTGTATTATGGGTGCTCATAAACGATACTAATTAAACATAGCTAAATGTTTGGAGTACTTATTACAGCAAAGTAGTTTATATACATTCGCTGACTAAATCTTCCCAGTAACTTTGAGAGGTAAGTAGTATCACTGTCCAGTTTTACAGATGGCACTAGTGAAGTTAAATAATTTGTTCAAGATAATACAACTAGTCAGTGCAGGAGTAGGAGTCAACCCATTTGTGTGATTGCAAAATCTTTGCTTTTAATTCATCAGATTATCTTAATGTGGCTCTAGAATGCTTCAGTTAGAATCACGGGGTAAGGGATGTGATTTGTATCGATGCAGATTTGGGGGTTTGAGTCTCAAGAGGTTCGGTGTAGGACCCAGGAATCTGCAGCCTGTCAGGAACATGCTAGTTGAACGTCTGTGCACATCAGCCCAGCCTTCCTGATGATTAGGGATCCAGGTATTCATCTCACGTAGCTGAGACAACCCAAAGAGGTTCAAACCTCCCAAGCCCAGACTTTCCTTAGCAACATCAGCCCTTGGCACCTCAAGAAGAGCTCTTGTTTAGAGTTAGAGGTTGCCAACACAGATCTCACGGCGTCTCCTCCGAGGCAAGTAGCTTCACCTGTTTCCTGGAGTGGGCTCCGTATTACGCACATCAGTATTAACGTATTATATAAATCACATATGGTGAAAGCTCTTCAAGTATATCAAGGAGTTCCTTAGTGTGCTCTATCACTGTAAATGGTGCTCTTGTATATTTCGTCAAGGGGGGCATTTCTGTCAGCTTTAAATGTTAATTCTACATCATTTCAGAAAGGCATTGGTTCAAAATCTCAGGTCATGTGGGCTTCTTCCTTCCTGTGAATTTTAGAATGTGACTTCAGGAAGGATCTTAGAGCCTCTTAAGAGAAGGAAATCTGAGGCCCTTCTAGCTCCCACCTGCCGGGTTCCTGCTGGAGAGTGGCCGTACTTGTTCGCTCCATTAGGGGGCGCCCATCCTCTCCAGACACCAGGGACGCCATTGTTTGACAGCTCCAGTGGCTCCTTCAAAACAAATTTTAAACAGGGAGCTGTATCAGACACACAACAGAGTATGTGAAATGTGTGTGTGTGTGTGTGTGTGCACAGTTGGAGAATAACAGCAGAAAGAATTCCTCACCTGGCTAAGGCATAGAGCAGGATCAGACCTTGAACCCTGGCACGTACCCCTCCCGGGTTACATTCCATGTCTCCCTTTCTCCCACAGATGTCTTCCTTTTGAAGCTTTGGTGTTAATCATTCCTTGATTTTCTAACTTTTTTTTTTTTTGAGACAGAGTCTCACTATGTCGCCCTCAGTAAAGTGCTGTGGCGTCACAGCTCACAGCAACCTCAAACTCTTGTGATTCTCCTACCTCAGCCTCCCAAGTAGCTGGGACTACAGGAGCCCAACACCTGCCTATTTTTTGGTTGCAGTTCTCACTGTTGTTTTAGCAGAGCAGGGCAGGGTTGGAACCCGCCAGGCTCTGTGCGTGTGGCCGGTGCTATAACCACTGTGCTATGGGTGCCGAGCCCGTTTCTTGATTTTACCACTTCCATATCAATCAAGTCGTTTGTATTTCATGGCAGAGGTTACTAGCATGGACTCCAGCACCACACTGCCTGGACCCCTGTCTCAGCTCTAGGACTGACCAGCAGCCCACTAGAAAGAAAGAAACGTCTCTTCTCTACGCCCCAGTTTCCTCATCTGAGAAATCGGAGTCATGATAGTTCTTACCCTGTAGGGTTGATGTGAGAAGTAAATGAGCTGAGGCTGTATGTAATCTTTTCCTGGTACCTAATGAACATCATCATAACATTTGTTATCGTTACTGACACTAAGGTGGTATCTACCTCCTCGCGTTTCAGTCTTTTTCAAATATCCACGGTGAAGAGCTTTTAAAAAATATTTCCAATCCCCTGTGCACTGATAATTTTGTAATATAATAACATCAAGTAATTGCAAAAAAGAAATAACCTGCAGACACACAGAATTCAAATCCCATTTTTTTTTTGGTTAGAGTCAACAGAAATAAAACTATGTCAAATTTTTGAGTGGTACCAGTGAGTAGGGCACTTGCCCCACATACTGAGGGTGGCAGGTTCAAACCTGGCCCAGGCCAAACAGCAAAAAAAAAAAAAAAAAAGAAAAAAAAAACATGTTAAATTAAGTGTTTTTAAATGATTACTTTCCATTTTTGAGCTGGTAGCAAACCGCCAGCAGGTCACAAACACACTTGGAACTGTCCCGCTGCAGAATCACCCACACCTTATTCAGAGTCCCACAAGAGACCAGTTCCTTTTGTAAGAGGTGAGATCTGGCAGTGTTTTGCTGGGTGGCCCTCTGGAAGGTGTTTTTCTTATAACGGCTTTCACCTGCCAGAAATAGAAGTGATAGGACAACAAAAAATACACTTTAAAAGTGCTAATTATCAGCAGAAACCCCGGTTTTCTGTTTACTAAATCATAGCTGGGTACATTAATGTAATCAGGTGGTACCATGTGCAGGTTTTATATACAATTTGAAATATTTTCATCAAACCGGTTAACATAGCCTTCACGGCATTTTCTTAGTTATTGTGTTTAGACATTTATATTCTACACTTAGTAAATTTCACATGTACCCTTGTAAGATGCACTGTTTTTTTTTTTTTTTTTTTATCAAGAAATAATTTATGGTGTTAGGGAAACTTCCCCATAAAGACAAGCAGCTATAGGAGAAACGCAGATCTACTAAAATAAGATCTAATTCTTCTTCTTTTTTTTTTTTTTGAGACTGAGTCTCATTACTTTGCCCTTGGTAGAGTGCTATGGTGTTACAGCTCACAGCAACCTCCAACTCTTGGGCTTAAGTGATTCTCTTGCCTCAGCCTCCCAAGTAGCTGGGACTACAGGCACCTGCCACAACGCCCGGCTATTTTTTGATTGCAGTTGTCTAGCTGGCCCGGGCTGGTTTGAACCTGCCACCCTCACTGTATGTGGCTTGCGCCATAACCACTGTGCTACAGGCGGCTGAGCCAGATCTACATTCTTGTCAGAAGGCAAAGGTAAGAACAAAGGCCTGATTTTCTGAGTCTTGAATTGATTGTGAGCTCTTTGAAGCTTTATGTCTCCTGCTTTCTCTCGTCTCCAGCAGATTCTGGAGGGATGTAGGGACTGCTCGTGACATGGCTGGCTGTGGAGAGACTCATGCATGTTAGGAGCTGACCCATGTCCATTTGCCAATTTGCTGTCCTTCTTGACTATAAAAGAGGCACATCATATGGTGCAGTGTACCATTTAGGTTTCTAGGCTTGGCCTATTTTACCTGGGGCTGCATTGGCCTCTCCCCACAGATCTCTTGAATAATCCTCACCTGGGAATGAAACCTACCCTTTCTAGGCACTCATAGAAATCTCAAGTGCTGGGCAGGGCCTGTGGCTCAGTGAGTAGGGCACCAGCCCCATATACCAAAGGTGATGGGTTCAAATCTGGCCCCGGCCAAACTGCAAGTGGGGGAAAAAACCAACAGCCAAGCATTGTGGTGGCACCTGTAGTCCCAGCTACTCAAGAGGCTGAGGCAAGAGGAAGCATCACACTCTACTGAGGGCAACAAAGTGAGACTGTCTATAAAAAAAATCTCGGGCAGTGCCTGTGGCTCAAAGGAGTAGGGTACCGGCAGAGGTGGTCGGTTTAATCCCAGCCCCGGTCAAAAGCTGCAAAAAAAATCTCAAGTGCTGGGTAGGAAGGATGGCCTGGTGACTACCTCTTCCCTCTGTGTAGGTTTCAAAGTCACTACCAAAGCCCAAGGCTAAGAAGTGGCTTCTCCCCACCAAGGTATCTGCCAAAGAGGATCCTATTTGCCATTTGAAATGGATCAAATCTGTCTGAACATAACTGTGTGGGTCAAAGTTGGGACTCCGGGGTTCTTTCCCAAGCCCCATTGTGAATTTGTAGCCTGGGTCATCCTGCCTCCTAAACATATGTGTATTTCTACAGCGACCCCAATACATCCATACTTAGCTCTAATCAGGATTTAAATCAGACAGGAGTTCAGAGCTGCTTTTGAACTAGAAAATACATTTATTTTACCACTTGTGTTTAAACTATTAATGTTCAAACAATACTAGGGGTCAGAGGCTCTGCCTACCTGATGTGGAAATTACTGTTTTTAATTTTAACTATTGTAAGGGGGGCAAAAAATCACGAAGGTTGAATTGTAGTCAAAAATAGTCAATCTGGTGACCTTGGATTAGCATGTGTGTTTTCCAGAAAGCCCCAAGAGATTAATTTTTATCGTCATTCTATTTGAAAGAAGACACATGTCAATTTCTGCTTGCCTGAAATCTGCCTTACAAGATCTGTGCCTGTCACTGGCCCTCAAATTAAGGGACAAGCTGCCAGCAGCTGTCACAGGTTACTGATCCTGTGTTCGAAGATGTGGGCCTGAGAGGCGGAGCTTGGCCTCTCAATGGTAATGACTTCTGTGTCCCCTTCAAATCCATAGTTATGGGCTAAACTGTGTCCCCTGTAAAAGTCATGTGTTGAATCCTCAACCCCTACTGTGTGTGTCTCTATGACTCGGAATGTGACTGTATTTAAGATAAGGACTTTATTTTTATTATTATTTTTTTTTTGATAAAGAGTCTCATTCTGGCATTCTGGGTGGAGTGCCATGGCGTCATAGCTCACAGCAATCTTAAACTCCTGGGCTTAAGCAATCCTCTTGCCTCAGCCTCCCAAGTAGCTGAGACTGTAGGTGCCCACCACAATGCCCAGCTATTTTTAGAGATGGGATCTTGCTCTGGTTCAGGCTGGTCTTGAACCAGTGAGCTCAGGCAATCCACCCTCATTGGCCTCCAGAGGTCTAGGATGACAGGTGTGAGCCATTGTGCCCAGCCTAGATAAGGACTTGAGGGTCGGGGTTTTAATTTAATTAATTTAATTTAATTTTTTAAAAACAGAGTCTCACTTTATCACCTTTGGTAGAGTGCTGTGTTGTCACTGCTCACAGCAACCTTTAGCTCCTGGGCCTAAGTGATTCTGCCTCAGCCTCCCGAGTAGCTGGGACTACAGGTGCCCACCACAACCCCCGGTTATTTTTTGGTTGCAGTTTGGGTGGGGCTGGGTTTGAACCCGCCACCCTTGGTATATGGGGCCAGTGCCCTACTCACTGAGCCACAGGTGCCACCCTAGATAAGGACTTTAAAGAGGTGATTAAGGTAAAGTGAGTCTGCCATGGTGGGCCCTAATCCAAAACAGCTGTTGTCTTCATGGGGCAACAAGGAAGAGGCACCAGGAGCCCACCTGCTCAGAGGGACAGCCACACCAAGAGGGTGGCCTTGGAAGAAAGGGAACCTGTCAACACTTTGATCTAGACTTCCAGCCTCCAGAAGGGTGAGTCAGTACATTTCTGTTGTTTAAGCCACTCAGTCCGTGGCATTTTGTTGTGGCAACTGAGCAAACAGATCCAGGCACATGCTTTGAGGCACAGAGATAACCACGGTCATAGAGACACACAGGGGGACACAGAGCCCCCCCCCCAAAACGTGCAGACAGACCCACTGCCGTACCCCCAATGCTAGCAGGGAGGAAGCATAAACAGAGAGATTGTTAAACTCAATCTCAGCCTAATTAGTGGAGAATATCTCAAAAAGGGGGAAAGCATGAGGGAACCAGAATAGCGGAGTTCGGGAAAGTGGCAGGAGTGTGAAGACCGGGAGGGGGACGCTGTCACGGGGGCGTGCATGAGAGCGGTTTGCTGGTAAGTCTCTTGGTCCGGGGGTAGAAGACCTGGGTCTCAAAGCAGTTGTGTAACTGTGGGGCAGTCTCTACGTCTGTGGGTCTTGATTTTTCTGTATTTGTAAAACGAAGCGTTAGAGTGAATTTGTTCTTGAACTTTAGCTTGTGTGAGAATCACCTAGAAGGCCTATTAAAACACTGGGCCTGGGACGGTGCCTGTGGCTCAAAGGAGTAGGGCACCAGCCCCATATACCGGAGGTGGCGAGTTCAAACCCCACCCCAGCCCCAAACTGCAAAACAAACAAACAAACAAAAAACACTGGGCCCTATCCCGAGTTTCTGGTGCAGTATATCTGGGGTGAGGCTTGATAATTTTCTTTATGGACCAGCTCCTGGGTGATGCTGCCTGATGGGGGAATATATTGTCAGAACCACGGGGCTAGAGGAACTTTCTGGTCCTTATTGGGTCTGAAATCCTGCAACTGTGGGCAGACATGGACACTACGTATAACTGTTACTGCTGTCCTCCACCCAGGGGGATTTTGCCCTGCAGGGGCTGTTCAGCTATGCGGGAGACTTTTTTTTGATTGTCACACTTGGGGGGAGGTGTCACTGGCATTTCACAGGCAGAGCCCAGGGACACTGCTATGCATCCTATGAGGCCCGGGAGCCCCTCCCCAACAAAGAACTATCAGTAGTGAGAGGCAGAGAAACCCTGCTCTAGGTTATCCAATTAATCTAGGTTTGCATTCGTAAAAGATTGGTAGGCGTTGAAATTCAGTGGGCAGTAAGATTGATTTGGGTTTTTATTTCTCTAAAGGAAAAGGCCCATGAAACCCAGGAGTCTGTGACCTTGATTCCTGTTTCTGAAGTTCTGTTCCTTGCCCCAGGCCCTCACTCAAGGCTCGACCGGGTGATTATGACTCTTGGGAAGTCTGTAGATCTTGCATCCTGGGGAAGCCGCCTGACAAAGCTTGAGGGCTGTCTCCCCGCAGGGTGGGCACGTGCCCAGAGCAACCTCCACCCAGGACCACGTGCTGGATTTGATTGGGGCTGGGGATTGACTGCGTCGTGTTTCCTTTCTCTACTTCCAGTCCATGGGCCAGAAGACGAAGATAGCCCTTTAGATTCTGCTTAGAAGCTTCTTATATCAATCTGTAAATCTGCAGAATGTCAGAAGCCAGAAAGACCGTGTATGTGTGTGAGAGAGGGAGAGAGAGAGAGAAAGAGGGAGAGAGATATTTTGGATTGTGTGTGTGTGCATGCGTGTATGTGTGGTGAGAACCACATTTTCGAACCATTCCCAATTTCTGCATCTCATCCTGCCAATTACAATCTGCTTGGTGGTGTGAAACTGACAGCCGGCAGCAGTGATGGAGACAGGAGGAACGGAGAACAAGGGCTTTGTGCATTCTCAGCTTTAGAGAGAATGTTCAGTGGGGCGGACAGGCATGTAACTGGCAGGTTTAGGAATCAGTAAAAACCAAGAACTGGAAGTCCTAATTTATCGTCTGTTTCAATACAAGGCTAGACACAGGCTATTTAATACTCTGCATTGTTTACAAGTGGAGGAGAGTGGAAGTTACTGATGCATTACAAATGCAGGCAAATGCATCTCATAAGCCAAGGGGTTGGTAATAACAATCGCAGAAGACTAAATTTGACTTTAATCCCCTGAAGAATGGCATGCATACAGCTTCAAATGATAAAAGCTGGGGGCTGGAGAGCAAGAAAGGAGGAAGGGAAGGAGGCAGAGTGAGGGCTGGGAAGAGAGGAAAGAGATAGGGAGAGAAATGAGAGCTGATTTTCTCCTGGGATTATCTAGTTCTCCATTAGGAAACAGAGTGGAAATGGAAAGAAAGGATTTTTTAAGACCATGTTTTGATAAACAGCAGTGCGTTTTGGGTAGCAGGTCTGGTGTCCGTGTGCGCACGGTCAAGCCGCTTGGAGCGATTTAAAGACCTGCCAATCCCTTAGATGATCCCAAAGGCAGAAAAAGAAAACAAGTGCTCTTTTGATTAGTGCATGTAGTGCTCTGCGACCCCTCCCCCTGCTAGTCTTCAGAGCCATGGCCACAGTGCCTTGGCTGGCGGTACCCAGGTTGCCCTGCCTTTGGGGTTAAAATTCCCCTACTGCCCCTATTTGGTGCCCGATCTTTGCATGGAGTAAGTGTCTGATGAATGTTGGCAGAGTGAACATGGGGTAATGCAGATGTCTGTGAAGAAAGGATGAGTCTGGACTCCATGTTTCAATCTTGGCCGTGAAGACGGCTTTAGAGTAAGCAGAATAGCCTCTGCTCTCCAGCTGCAATGAGATTCCTTTGTGTTGTTATTGACCGAGGTGTTCAAATTCTGGGTGGAAAACGATGAGATAGGGACCCTCTTCACTCTGTCCTGGGATGGGACTTAACACCAGGCATCATTTATTAGGTAGGTGGCAGCCCCTGTGCTAAAATCTGAACGTGGCTTATCTCTCCATAGGGTTATCTCTAGCGTAGGAAGCATTTATCATTATTCTCTTTTGAAAGATGGAGCAACTAGGTCACAGAGAGGTTTTACAGCTGGTAAAGGGTGGAGGAGGGACTCAAACCCAGGCAGACTGACTGTCTGCATTGCACTCTTCGCTGTCAAGGACGTTCTTGAGTTGAGCTGAAGTTTGCTCCCTGTCCCTTGCCCCATCAGTCCCATGTGACCCTGTGCCCAGTGTTGGATCGCCATTATCAACACGGCTCACATTTGCCTGGTTTATGGATGTGTTTGCGGTGCGCCATCTGCCTTCTCTGGTGATGCAGTGGCAAACAGAGAGAGAAAGAAGATTGGCACCGGAAGATCTTTGTACGGCAGCTTTCCGACTGTGACAGCCAAGTGCATCCAGCCAGGGTCACAGAGCAGAGAGTCCCTGGTTGTAACTGCAGGAAGCCACTCTTTGTGGACCGCTCTGGGATAAATAAATAAGGTCACCCGGGGGAACCAACAGTGGTCTGGTTGACCCCATCTGGGTGCTTAAGCTAGTTGAATCCTAAGGGGAACTGATAGTTTCACCCTCCAGGCTAACCCCAACATGATAGGCACTCAGCAAACATTTGTCAACTATCTGATGTGACAGTGCTAAGGCTAAGAGCAGCACTGCCAGCCCATGTGCTCAGAAGGGCTGAGCCCGGAGAGAGAAAATATTTTTTATTTGGAAGAATGATCTTGACCATTTGTCTATGACTTTGGGGTAAGTAGGCCTCATGGCCTGGCGTCTTATTCCCGTGCAATTGGAGTATTTTTTTGGGCCTGTGTCTTGGTGTGTTTGCCTGTGAGGCATCATGGAGGGGTGTGTGTCTTTGCTTGGTCCCAGTTTCCTCCTCTCTCCAGAATAGATAAGTGCTCCTAGGAGGTTTCAAAGAGAGAAGCTCAGCTATTCCAAATGAAATATATAGCACGCCCCAAACCAAATTTATTATTTCCTTCTCTGGGAGGCATTTCCACTGGTGGCACCTTCACTTTCTCAGTTACAAAAGTTTAACAAATTACAGGATCCTTCATCTTCTCTTGTGACTCTCATGTCCGATCAATTGCCCAGTGTTAGTGACATTATCCCTGGAATTCTCCTAGGCTAGTTCAAGTCCTCTTATCTCTTACTTGGGCTAGTGCAGGAACCTAACTCATTTTCTTGCCCTTAGCTCTCAATCCACTTTGAGTGATCATGCACATGGAGAAAGGGTTTCAAACTGCGCCCACCCGCAGAGCCCTGGGGCTTTCCTGTCAAGGCCTCAATCGGTAAGGGATCAAGGTTGAGGTCTGGAGGAGTCTCTTGGGGCCCTCAGTTTCTTTTTTTTTTTTTTTTTTTTTTTGAGACAGAGCACTGGGCCAAGAGGCTGGGAGACCTGACTCATTTGTCTCTGCTTCCTCACTGTGGAGGCGCTCTGGCCCTCAGTTTTTTTTTTTTTTTTTTT
>NW_003852469.1:1694972-1698444 GCF_000181295.1 Otolemur garnettii | reverse complement strand
TTTTTTTTTTTGAGAGCTGAAAAATAAAAAGGCTTAAAAGGCCATAGAGAAACAGCTTTTCTTTTTTAGGACCTTTTGTGAGTTTTCACTTAAGAAAATTAATGGTTAAGATTTTTGAAAACTCTTGTCCAAAACACAAGACCCTATTGAAAAAGCTCTAAGATGTAGTCTTAGTCTAGACTGGCAAGCTCTCCAGGCTGGATGTGGGAGCCATGTACTCATGGTAAAGTCACCCCCTTTGTCCTACAAACCAGGAGTGTAGGATAGTCAGGAGTGAGGAGAGTTATTGGAAAGACTGGTCATGTCATGCTCCAAAGCTTGTTATCAAATCACTGGAGAGGCAAACTTGGAAATGGTTTGAGCTGAGGCTGGACTCTAGCAGAACCATCAAGACCCCCAACACACACACCAGTGAAGGGCATTTCTTTTTTCTGCTGTTGGTAGGGTGATGTGCATCTTTGCAAGTCTACAAAAAGAGCCAATTTCCAGTGAATTCTGGCCTCATTGTGTCTTACAAGAAGAATCAGAGGCAACAAAGCTTCATTCAAAGTAGAACATGAGAAAGGAGGCTCTTGTCCATCTTTCTGTCTGGTCTCTGATGTGGAGTAGGTGAGGTCCCCCAGTGCTGAAGTCAGATATGCGCTGCCTCCAACCTCAGCTGTGAGTCAACTCTGCCTTACAGAAAGGGACAGCTGAGCCCTGGAAAAGTTCTGACCTTGTACAGGAGTCTTTGCAGATTTTGGGTGTCATGTATATTCAATAATCAGCCTGGGTGGATCCTTGGAACAAACGAGTCAGTATATGTGAAAAGAAATCCAATAATTGTCAAGTGCAGCCCTTATGGAGGGACTCAAAGCAGGTCGGTGTGATGTAAACCTAAGTTCTCGCCATCCAGGTAATTTAGACACTGGGCTGCCGTGCAAGTGTGAGGTATTATTATTGTTGTTGTTCTCTTAGTGATTGAGAGAGTATGAAACCATGGGTCTCAGAAAGAAATGTATTTTAAAAATCGTTTTACTACACCTTCTCCAAAGAGATTTAAATTGGTTCAGAATAAAAGACATAGAGCAAATAACCCATTAACCTAAGGGCAAGATCACAAGAACCAAGTAATAAAAGGGGGCCAGGAAGTACTTATAAATCAGAAAATGTAGCCTAGACGGTCACTTGTCCTGACTCCCAAGAGCCAGTTGTGAATACCTTTTCCAGATTCTGCATTCAGCAATGTCGTCTTGGAAGCACCGATGGTGGGACTATTTACACCACAGCAATTGGCAAATGCTACAAATTGGGAATCTTCCCCCAGGACAGATGGTTGTTAGACATTTACCAGCACATTGCTGAGGTAACAAATGCCATTCTAAGCCAGTATGGTGTGCTTTCAGGACTTGGATCTGCTATCTGTGGAATGCTGGTTCCCAACCACCTGCATTCAAGGGAAGTGGTTGCCATTGTGATGCCGGTGGCAGCAGGCATGGCAATACCCAGCTGAGTGAGTAGCTAAGATGAGTAGCATTGTCTCTGCAACTCCTTGTTTCCATGGAACAAGACCCATTCAGGCTGGCTTCAGCAAAAAGAAAAAGTCATCTGAAGGATGGGAGTGTCTCTTAAAGAACTCAGTGACAGAGTCTACTCCCTGGTCTCATAAAGGGTTGGAAACAGCAATTAGAATGCCCTCAGGGAGGAAGGCTTTCTCTCTCTCTGTCTCTCTCTCTTTCTCTCTCTCTCTCTTTGCCACTCCTTCTAGAAACAGAGCCAGTGGCAGGAAAAGAAATCAAAAGCAGAATCATCTGCAAAGTTACTGATAGGGAAGGGAGGCTTGTTTTAAGGACTTATTTTCATTAGGATTTCATTTATGATTTATTTTCATTTTGGTTCTAAGTCGTGATGAATATTTACCATATTTGAAGTTGATATCTTCAGCAGTTATCATCAAACAGGTAATGGGAGGTCCTTAGAGATTGTGCTTTAAAAATGAAAATGTGAAAATATTTCAAATTGTATATGAAAACACCACACAGTACCCATGATTGCATTAATGTACACAGCTATTGATTAATAAAAAAAAGAAAATGTGTATATACCTATATATAAAAATAAAAATATATAAATATGTATATTTATATTTTTTTTGAGTAATTGGTCCCCAGTAGTGAAAATTTCCTCGCTTCTACTCAGTTCCATAGGCAGGATGTACCCAGCCTGGAGAGTGGTAGACAGGTTAGGGCAGTGCCAGGTAGATGGGGTCTGGGAGGCAGGATGGTGATGGATCCTGCCTCCAGGGTTGTCGACTGCAGCAAATCGTGCAGAGAATTGTGCTGGCTGTGACTTGTCGTAGGGAACAACTTGCTCTGCCTTTCTTTTTAGCTCGTTGACTCCCCTCACAAGCAGAAGTACAAGACACACCTTTTTGAATTTTGAAAGAACAGAAAACCCTTTTAGGAGGGTTGTCTAGAGAGCCAAGAAAAAGCATCGGTGATTTGTGGCTCTGGGCTTTGACATCTTTACAGTTGGATAGCACCATATTCCTGTACTGGTCATGCCTAGGTACTCTGTAGGCTTTGTTAGGACAACACAGCAACTAACTTAGGTCATTGGGAAACCATTTCAACCACGGAGCCAAGATCTTCGCCTGGAAATGATTTTTTTACATCACATAAAAAACTGTGATGAGATATATAACAAAATTCATAATTTTAACCATTTCTAAGTGTACAATTCAATAGCATCAAGTACATACACATTATTGTGCAGCCATCACCTCATCTCTCTCCATACCTTTCTTCATCTTCCCAAACTAAAATTCTGTCCCAATTAAACACTTGCTCTTTCCCCTTCATCCCAGGCTCCTGGTAACCCCTATTCTACTTTCCCTCCATGCATCTGACCACTCTAGGCTTCTATTATTAGCAGAATTATATAATATTTGTCCTTTTGTGTCTGGCTGATTTCACTGAGCATAATGTCCTCTGGGCTATTCCCCATGTTGGAGCATGGGTCGGAATTTCCTTCCTTTTTGAGGCTGAATAATAATCCAATGTGTGTACAGATCACATTCTGTGTATACATCCAACAATGGTCTAAGGCGATGGACCTTTGGGTTGTTTCCACCTGGAAATGATTTCTGAAATGTAGCTCAGGGCCAACATTGGCTGTTGACCCCTGGAGACAACGGTCTTAAGTTTTCATGTGTGGAACCATCATTGTACATATTTTGATAACAATAATGTTTTATAGATCTGGGGTTCAAATGCTCCATACAGGATTGTTGGCAAGTTACTCATGTCTAGGCATCATATCTAGACCTAAACCAAGTCAGGGGTAAACTATTCTATTGGCCTAGGTTCATCATTTAGATACACTTGATTGCCGATCATAGGTCTGCCTAGAGCAGTGGTTCTCAGCCTTCCTAATGCCTCAGTGTATTTTCATTGTTAAAAAGGGGTCACGGGGCTCGGCGCCTATAGCTCAA
>NW_003852469.1:1688125-1694769 GCF_000181295.1 Otolemur garnettii | reverse complement strand
CGGCACTCTACCCAGGGGGACAGCTTGAGGCTCTGTCTCAAAAAAAAAAAAAAAAAAAAAAAGGGGTCACGGCCCACGGGCTGAGAACCGCTGGCCTAGAGTAACCCACCCTCAGTTAATTCCTAGAAACTAAAAGGTGTATTAAGGTAAAAATAGGATCTATTTTGTAGGATCATGTATCCTTGAAACTTGCATGGTTTTAATTCAATCTTTGATGTTATTGACTGACTCTGTTTTATCAGAGTCAGAGTGCAAGGAGACGTCACTTTGGTTGGGGGAAAATTTGGCAAGTTTGTTCTAACACAGTGGAGGATACGAAGGGGTCAGGTTGTTAAACCTAGGGCTGCACAGTCAGGCAAGATATGTCAGAGGTGGTGAGCCGTCCACGCTGTTGCTAAGGTGGGGAAAGGCAGCAGTTTCAAGCAAATTACTATTCCTGTCAAAAGGAGCATTGTAAATGTGTTAAACATTCACAGTCTTCTTTTAGGAATTTTGGGGGAGCTCAGAGGTTGCAGGCAGAGGTGTTCAGAGAGAGACACAGAAAATCACAATTACATAGGAGAAAAAGTCAATCCCGATGTGAGACATTATGGGCAACTGGGCATCAACAGAGAGCATCGAGAGAAAAGCTAGTATAGTAGCTGCAGACTCCTTTTAAAATCGGAGGCCAAGAGACAGGTATTTTCTGAAATTAATAATAATGACACTGATATCAGGAAGTAACCACTCCGGCACAGAATGGCACAGAACAAGAACAGCCTGGGACACAGAGATCGGCAGAGCCTGGATAATGTGAAAAGATGCTAAGTTCCGATAGGACCAGACAAAGGCGAGTCCCCATCACATCTGACAAAGGGTTTCCACTAGTTCCTAAAGCTAAAGTCAGCACCTTGCTGTGTATTTGCTATTGTTGTTGTTTGTGTATTTATGTGTAAGTTAAGTGTATAGTAAAGTATATGTAGTTATCATTCCATGGTGCAGAGTCATTGATTTGCAACCAAGGTTTTTGCTGTCTTCATAATGCTCTGAGTTACAGAGGCTCTTCAGGGGTTATTAGGAATGATCTGGGTACCATCTGGAACCTCCTGACTTCTGCAGGTGACATTCTGGTCCTGAGCGTCTTCCTTTTTTTTTTTTTTTTAAGACAGAGCCTCAAGCTGTCCCCCTGGGTAGGGTGCTGTGGCATCACAGCTCATAGCAACCTCCAACTCCTGGGCTCAAGCAAGTCTCCTGCCTCTGCCTCCCAAGTAGCTGGGACCACAGGCACCCGCCACGACGCCCGGCTATTTTTTGGTTGCAGCCGTCATTGTTGTTTGGTGGGCCCGGGCTGGATTTGAACCCACCACCTTGGGTGTACGTGGCTGGTGCCTTAGCCACTTGAGCCACAGGTGCCGAGCCCTGAGTGTCTTCTTAATGGGAGAAGGACCTAGCCCAGAGTACTCGTGTCTGTATGTGCTGCCTCCTGTTCAGCAATTGTTTGTGGCTGTGGTCCCCAGTCCCCAGGATGCAAACTGGTACAGGTCTGTGGCCTGTTAGGAACTGGGCCACACAGCAGATGTGAGTGGCAGACAAGTGAATGAAGCTTCATCTCCCCATGGCTCCTGTCACTGCCTGAGCTCTGCCTCCTGTCAGATAAGTGAGGGCATTAGATTCTCATAGGAGCGTGAACCCTCCCGTAAACTCCACAGAGGAGGGATCTGAGTCGTGTGCTTCTTATGAGCATCTGATGCCTGATGATCTGAGGTGGGGATGTAGTGTCCTGAATCACCTCCAAACCATCCCCCCACGCCATTCATGAAAACATGGTCGTCCATGATACTGGTACCTGGTACCCAAAAGATTGGGAACCACTGGTCTGTGGAATTAATACCTCAAGCTCTTGGACTTGAGCAGTCCTCTTGCCTTTTACCTCAACCTCCCAAGTAGCTGGGACTACAGGTGTGCACCACAATGCCGGCTAGTTTTCCTGTTTGTAGTGTGGATGGGATCTTGCTCTTGCTCAGGCTGGTCTCAACTGCTGAGCTCAAGCAGTCTGCAGTCCTTGGCCTCCTAGAGTGCTAAGATTACAGGCCACTGCTCCTGGCCTGACAGGATGCTTTGTGACAGCACTTTCTCCCCTGTGTACCTTTCCTTGGAAGCCGGCCTGCCTGCTGGCCTCCCATGTATACAGAGACTTTATTTTTCTCTCCAAAAAAATTTTTTTTTTGGAGTGAGTGGAGGGCTGGGGAAAGAAACCCTGGATGGAGGTAGGCTTCTTTTTGATGAGGTTGAAGCAAGTCCTTTTTATTTTTTAGTGCTGCGCAGGGACCTGGCTTCTGGGGTGCAATATGGCTGAAGTTCATACAGTTCTGAGTCCCCACTGGTTTCCTGGATCACTTCAGATGACATCTGTGAATTAGAAAGTCCTGAGTCATTTCCCTGTGTACATGTCATAGGGATATAGAATGATCATTAAAAAACTGTGTTCTATAAAATAAAATACATATTTCTAGGAAAAGAGTCCAGAGTCAGTTTTCAGTGATGACTTCACAGATGTGAAAGGCAGCTCGAGAAGGTGTACTCTTTGGTAAACCTTTTATTTCTACCCTCTATTTCATGTGACACAACTATAGTCTCAAACCCCCCCCCCTCCCATTACTCTTTGCTCTTTCCCCATTGTCTTTGTCTAAGTATCTCATCAAATCTGAAATCTTAGACCGTTAGGCTCCTGTGCACACCCTTCAGAAATGACTCTATGCAGATTTGAACGCAATTAAACCTGCTTTCCTTAACAATGCCATGAGATCGACATTTTAGCAGCGTAAGTCCTTTTTCTACCCCGACAGATTATTTTCTTTATTCAGATAAAGCCTGCGTTCTACTTTCAATGTTGGGAAAATGAAGTTGTTGTGTTTTTTTTTTTTTTCCATTTGGAATTTGCGGCAATTAGAGCCACAAATTAATTTCTCACATTAAGAGGAATGTCTGTCTTCTGATCTGCACCTGCTCACCCGTGTCCAGTTATCTGTAGGCTGTCGTGCCGAAGAGGAAGAGGAAATACTTATGCAGGGACAGAGGGAATCACTAATGGCTAATCAATAACTGTGGAGCATTTCAAAACTCTATAGAGACACGGAACAGTGTTGGGATAGACAGTGGGGCCTCTTAGTTGTGGTTTTCCTGGCGTGGGGTTACTGGAAAGACCCAGAATTGACCATTAAACATCTCCACTTACATGTCTTTTTTTTTTTTTTTTTTTGGCTGGGGCAGGGTTTGAACCCGCCACCTCTAGTATATGGGGCCGGCGCCCTACTCCTTTGAATCACAGGTGCCGCCTGCCACTTACGTGTTTTTTAGTCATTTCAAACTCATCGTCACGCTTTGCACTGCCCCAAACTTGCTTCTCCTTCTCTTTGTCTAGCCTTTGTCCTGGGCGTTCCACATCCACAGTCATCAGAACCAGAAACACGGGTGCCGGCACTGGTCTCACTCGCCGTCCTCACCCTCCAGGGCTCCACTTCTGACCCCAGCATCTATTCCTTCACTCAGAGCACCTGGGTTTAATTTAATTTTATTTTTTTGAGACAGAGTCTCTCTATGTCGCCCTCAGTAGAGCGCCTGGGCGCCACAGCTCACAGCCACCTCTAATGCTTGGGCTTAAGCAATTCTCTTGCCTCAGCCTCCCAAGTAGCTGAGACTACAGGTGACTGCCATAGTGCCCGGCTATTTTTGTTGTTGTTATTGTCATTGTTGTTTAGCAGGCCTGGGTGAGGTTCAAACCTGCCAGACCCAGTGTATGTGGCTGATGCCCTAGCCACTGAGCTACAGGCTCCGAGTCAGCACCTGGGTTTTAGTTTGAGGAAGGGCTTCTTTCCCACCATCCTCTAGGTATTTGCTATGTGGTTGGGGTGGAATTTACCCTTCCCCTAGCCCAAGTGGTGGACACTGATTAGTTTAAGGATGGGCCGTAGATCATGATTCCATCTTTCTTGCTACAGAGATGGGCTCAGAGGTTCAGTGTGGGACCTGGAGGCCTGAGGTGGCTCAGGTTGGTTCAAATAGACTAAATCTACAACTTTTATGCTATGTCTAGAGGAGGGAGAGCCTCTTATTTGCTCTGAATGAAGTGGTACACCAATGTGAGGTTTGGTCAAGCTGAGCCCATCTTGAGCCAGATGGGTGTCCGAGGCCCACGGTGCTACTGGACCCTTTCAACCTCAAGAACAATTTCCTTGATTGTTTACTCTGGTTTATTTGCCTCCATTTTTCAGAGTTTGTAAGAAGTGTGGCCTACCATTTTGCAAACCTAATCATGGCCAGCGCTAGACGTGTAATAAATAATAGATAAATGGTTGGGGTTAGCTGAATTTGCATGGTGAGGCAGAAGGATGCAAAAATTAGGCCTTGCTGACACAATTCCAAATGGCACAGACAATTTCCCTCTCACTGAGCTGGAAATAAAATCTCTAAGATTCCTTTTAGAGCTAAGATCTACGTTTTTTTTTTCTTTCCTAAGCACCATGATTGTTTTAAAAATCAAATGGTACAAATATAGGCTGAACACACATAACATTTATTTCATCATGACTTGGTTAAGGAACCATATAAAAAGGAAAGAGAAGAAATTTTATTAAAATCTTTATAAGCACTACCCCAAATGTACTACTGTAATATGTGCTATTATTCCACACTCTCCCCTTTAAAATGGATTTTCCCCTTACAAACTTACATAAATTTTCCTTTATAGCCATTTGCCTTGTATGTCTATATATCATTAAAACTTTATTGCTTTAATACAAAATTGTATGCTCCTCCTGATTACAACCAAGCAAAATTATGTGTGCACATGGACAAAAGCCAGAAGAAAATGAATTCAAAAAAAAGGAAGTCGGTTATTATGTGACAGTTGTAAGCCTACAAGTAGTCCCTTTTTTCCCCTCTGGTTGTTTCTTTGATATGATTATCTAACGTTTAAACAAGACTGTACTGTATTATTGATTAGGTTTGGGAACAGAATAAAATGTTTCTCTCACCAAAAAAGCTCAATGCTTAACAGGATGACCCAGAGTTCCCCTGACTCATGTGCCGGGATGCTGGTGGCCTCCATCAAGTGGGTTTAGAGGTGTCTGGACATGCGTCTATATACCTGGAAAGTATAGGAACGGTTTGCCAGGCCAGAGATATCTGCCTCCCTGATCCAAGATCTTAGCTTCAGAACTCACTAGAACTGGCTGCAATTGGCCCCTGGGGGACTCAGTGGTCAGTCGTCATTCACTGTGTCCCTTGTCATGCTCCTTCTTTGAATCTGCAGACTTGATGGAATCATTTTGCTATGATCTCCTTCCCCCCCTCCAGAAAGATGAAACAAAAAGCAGGGGATCGTGAGCCTGGAAAGGCACAGATTCCAGCCCTGGCTCTCTCCTCTCTTTCCTTGTGTCTGAGAAACAACAGAAGCTCCCAGGGTCCGGTTCCTCACACGTAGAAGTGGGAATGTTAGATGAGGTGGTCTCTAAGACGCGTTCGTTTCTGGGCTTCCATGACTCTGTGATTCTAAGAATGGCAAAAAACAGCCATGCATTTTGTTCACCCAGCAGTGCTTTGGAGCTCAATTCAAGAATATTCTTGTTGTGGCTACCAGGCAGGCCCTAAATCCAGAAACTAAGCTTTTAAGCATCTGTCTCAGTCCATTTTACATTGCTATAAAGGAATACTGGAGACTGGGTAAATTTTTTTTTTGAGACAGAGTCTCACTATGTCGCCCTCAGTAGAGTGCCATGGTGTTACAGTGCATAGCAACCTCAAACTCTTGGGCTTAAGTGATGATTCTTTTGCCTCAGCCTCCCAAGTAGCTGAGACTATAGACGCCTACCAAAACGCCTGGCTGTTTTGTTGTTGTTGTCATTGTTGTTTAGCAGGCCTGGGCAGGATTCAAACCTACCAGCCCCCGTACATGTGGCTGGTGCCCTAACCACTGAGCTATGGGCGCTGAGCCTGAGGCTGGGTAATTTATAAAGGAAAGACGTTCCTTGGGTCCATAGCACTGCAGGCTGTACAAGCAGCATCACGTTAGCATCTGCTTCTGGTGTCAGGAAACTTTCAAATCATGGAAGAATGTAAAGTGGGGGAGCAGGTGTGTCACACGTGAGAGAAAGAGAGAGAGAGAGAGAAACAGAGAAAGTGAGAGAGAGACAGGGCGCCAAGCTCTCCTCAACAACCAGGTCTCATGGGAACTAACAGAGTGAGAACTCACTTATTCCTGCAGAGACGGCACCGCACTGGTCATGAGGGATCCCGGACCCAGTCCCTACCTCCAACACTGGGTATCAGATTTCAACGGGAGCTTTAGAAGGGACAAATATCCAGGCTATACCCACACTCCATCCATTCCCTTTAGATCAGCAGTAACTCCTTATTTTTAAGGCAGTGTTGCCAGGTTAACTTGACCTTATCAATGAAATAATAATTTTGCTATTAACTCACATAGCTAGGAACTTAGAACTTGTCATGCAAATATTCAACAGGAGGCTCACCAGTGCAGGTTTATTTTTTTTGTTTGTTTTGTTTTGTTTTGTTTTGTTTAGATGGAGCCTCAAGCTATCCCCCTGGGTAGAGTGCCATGGCATCACAGCTCACAGCAACCTCCAACTCCTGGGCTCAAGCGAGTC
>NW_003852469.1:1682573-1687176 GCF_000181295.1 Otolemur garnettii | reverse complement strand
GGGGACAGCTTGAGGCTCTGTCTCAAAAAAAAAAAGAAAAAAGACATTTATACTCTACTCTTAATAGCTTTGACACATACCCTTGGATTCCATCCTTGGAGGCTTTACTTAGAGGGCTCGCAGTTTAATTTATTTGTGTCCTGTTTTGACTCTGGTATACTCTCTTGTATTATTTCCTTGGTAATTTCTTTCGCTCCTTTGCTATCTCTTTGCAGAGACTTAATCTCTTAATCTTATACTCTTAAAATATCTTTCATTTTCTTCAAATCTGGGTGGTGCCTGTGGCTCAAAGGAGTAAGGTGCCGGCCCCATATGCCGGAGGTGGTGGGTTCAAACCCAGCCCCCGGCAACAAACAAACAAACATTTTTTCCAAATCTTTTCTTCTTGTGTTCTAGGAGATGCTCGCAAACTTATCTTTCGACTCTTCCATTGCAGTTTTCTGCAGTCGTACAGCCAGACTTCCAAATCCTAACGGTTCTGTCTCCTTCTCTCCTAGCTCATTTATTCATGGACTATAATTCTTAGTTGTGCAGATTTTGTTTTGTTTGTGTTCTTAGTAATCTTCTGTGCCTTGAATTATCTCTGTGCTTTGGAGAGGGGTGTCATTTTTTTTTCTGCTTGATTTTTAAAATTTACATTGCAAATATTAGTGCTTTATTTATATTTAATACCAAAGCAATAAAGCGACTCAGTTGGGAGCCCTGCATATAGAACTGGGATTGTTGATTGTTAGGCTTCTGTGTGGGACAGGTGGGGAGTGGGCTGTTTGTCAGGGAACCTCTACATAGAATTGATGGTGGGCTTGACTCTGGTGATACCACTTACTAAGTGCACTAATTTTCCCCAGATGGCTTTTAAAATTGAGAACAACTTAAAAAAAATTTTTTTAAAAAGATTTCTTTGCATTTTATTTCTTAAATTAAGAACATTTCGGCTTGGTGCCTGTGGCTCATGTGGCTAAGGTGCCAGCCACATATACACCTAAGGTGGCAGGTTCGAATCCAGCCTGGGCCCACCAAACAACAATGACAGCTGTAACCGGAAAAATAGCCAGGCACTGTGGCAGGCGCCTGGGAGGTACAAGACAATGCTTGGGAGGTAGAGGCAGGAGACTTGCTTGAGCCCAGGAGTTGAAGGTTGCTGTGAGCTGTGATGCCATGGCACTCTACCCAGGGGGACAGCTTAAGGCTCTGTCTCAAAAAAAAAAAAAAAAAAAGAACATTTCCTTTACCCATTAGGGTGGCTTCTATAAAAACATCCAGAAAATAGGTGGCACCCATAGCTCAGTGGGTAGGGCGCCAGCCACATACACCAAAGGTGGTGGGTTCAAACCTAGCCCTGGCCAGCTAAAGCAGCAATGACAACTGCAACAAAAAAATACCCGGGTGTTGTAGTGGGCACCTGTAGTCCCAGCTACTTGGGAGGCTGAGGCAAGAGAATCGCTTAAACCCAAGAGTATGAGGTTGCTGTGAGCTGTGACGCCACAGCACTCTACCTAGGGCGACACAGTGAGACTCTGTCTCAAAAAAAACAAACCAACAACCAAAAACTGAAAAAGCAAAAAACAAATCTCATTTTTTGGCTGGGAGAAGCATCAGTTTGTGGCAGGTCTGGTCACCGTGGGAGGGAAGAGATGAAGGTCGGATCATCTAACACCAGGCTTCCAGCTACTCCTCGGCACCACCTGTGCCCCGTGTCACCTGCTATCCCAGTCTAGAGGTTTTTCAGGTCTGGCAGACCCTTCATTTATATTCTAGGCTGACTTTCCTGTGTTTCCCTTCATTAATCACCATCCTTCCATCTGTTTTATGTCGTTCAGCAGTTTATTAAAATTCTTCACTGGTTGTTAATTCTCCCCCCTAGTCTCTTGGTTCTTGTGGGTTTATACCTCTTAAATTCTTCTTACCATCTTGTTCATGGGTCAGTCTCTGGAGGAGCGGATTTGCAATTGATTTTTGATGTGGGGAGACTTTGAGCTTACTTTAAAGTCCTCAAGTTTGGGGTTGGGAGGAATCTTACACTTTAATATATACAGACAACCCAGTGTCTTGTATTAGGGCTGAATGAAAACGTTGATTTGAATAAACAAATCCCACCTCTTACACATGTCAATCATAATTCAGCCAGAGAAGTCTGGCTACTGGGGATCTGATCGTACTCAACTTGGGAGGTGATGAAAAAGTCTCTCCACGGCTGCGTTCTTTGTGTTTAAACTAGGGTTTGAATTCTGCAGGATGAACATGGAGGGTAAATGTAGAGCAGGGGAGAGTCAGGACAGGTTGGAACCCAGAGGCAGGAGCCAGAGCCCGTGAGGATGGACCCAACCTGTGTTCAATCTCGCTGCCTTTGACCTTGATGGTGTGAGAGGAGCTGGCACCCTTTGTCACCGGGGTAAACACACACTTGGTCTAGCACTTAGAGAAACTGAGCAAAGGCGGGGAAGCCTCAGGACTGAATATACGAGGAAATTCCGCTGGGATTTGCAAGAAAAGGAATTTGGGGAATGAGTTCGGTCTCATTAGGTTGACAGGTGACAAAACCACAACACTTTTACAATAGAAAAGTTAAGCTCAGAGAGATGATATGAACTATCTAAAGTTGTAATTATTTTATTTTATTTTATTTTTTAGCGAGAGTCTCACTTTGTTGCCCTCAGTAGAGTGCCATAGCATCACAGCTCACAGCAACCTCCAGCTCTTGGGTTTAGGTGATTCTCTTGCCTGCGCCTCCCAAGTAGCTGGGACTACGGGTACCTGCCACAACGCTTGGCTATTTTTTTTTTGTTGCAGTTTGGCTGGGTCAGGTTGGAATCCACCACTCTCTGTATAGAGGGCCAGCACCCTACCCACTGAGCCACAGGTGCCGCCCAATTCTTTTAAAACTTGGACTAGAAACCAGGCCTCTTGCTTTCCAATTCAAATGATTTCTAATTCCCTTCTTACTATAGACACGACACATTCTTACTGAAGGAAATTTGAGTAACAAGGAAAGTTAAGGTAAGATGGAAAATCACCCAGAGTTCCATCGTTTAAACTCATTTGTTCATATTTTAGTGCATTCCCTTTCATTCTTTTCTATGGTTATCTATATTTTCATGATCACACTACCCATGTATGCATATACGATGTATTTTATTATGCATTCAATTATCAGCATCATGATAATTTACTTAACCATTTGTTTACAAATAGACATTAAGACTACTGCTATTTTTTTTTTTTGCTCACACAAATAATGTTGAGAAATATAAACAATGGCAAATATCTATTTATACACATTTTTAATCTCATTTTATTCCTATGACAGAATCTTAAAATTGGAAGCATACACACTGAAATTGTTTTCATCAGAGAGTCTGCCAATTTACCAGAAGTATGTGAGGCAATCGGTCTTCCTAAACTTTGGCTGCATTAGATATTATCTTTTAAATAGATGTGTTGTCAAATTTTATCTTATCATTGATTCAATTCGTATTGCTCTGATTACTTGAGAGGGTAAAAATTTCACCTGAGTTTGTTAATCAGTTATTGTTAATTTTGGGGAATTGTTTGTTTATCCACTTCAATTAAGGGTCTTGATTATTTTTCGGTATTATCTTTTACTATACTAAATACTATATCTACTCCTTGTCATTTTGTTACAGATAGATTTTTTTTTCTTTGAGCAGTTTGGTGCTCTGAGTCATAACCATGCCAGGATAATGGGCTCCTGGGAACAGAAGCAGCAGCCATGTGGAGGGTGAGGACAGGCTGACATTTAGAAACTGTCTGGTCAAGAGTTCCAATTGGTGTGTGTTTGTTGAGGATGCTGGTGTGAAGCCAGCTGAGTCATCAGATTTAACAGATAGCCCCAGAGCAGATGGGGAAGGCTAGGTGGGGACAGGGAGAGAACAGGAGGCCGGGAAGGGCACATGCCCTGGGGCTCCCTTAGATTTGGGGGGAAAAAGAGGCTGATGGCGCAGATGTGACAGAAACAGTTAAAGAAAATGACTCTGACATCTTAGGGTTTGTAGCAAGACTGTCCTCAGACTTGGAGAATGCTTATTTGAAAAAGTTCAGAGAACAGATGGAGGCAATTCCGTTCCCTAGGACAAAGGAAGCTGCTCAAAACCATAATTCTGACAAGTGCATGCCGGAGGAGTCTAAAGATTTAAACTTGGAGGGAGCCGCCAAAATGGTTTGCTTTTCATGTATGCGGAGCAATGAGGAATATGTTGGGACATGGATTTTATTATTGAATACCTGATACATTCTCTGCATATCGAGTAGGAATTTATCTTCTCATCTACGTAGCTCATATACATCACATTTTCCACATATGTGTTGAAAATATGTTAAGACAGGGCATTGGTGATGAAGGCAGAGATGTTCCTTTCCACCGTCTAAAGAAGGTTTTATTTGTTTATTTATTGATTTTTATTAAGTCATTTGTACATAGATCATGAATACATTGATGCCATTGTGGGATTCAATGTGTTGATTGTTTGTACAAATTGGAGTGCTTACATCCTACTAATCAACATAGCCTTCACCTCATTTACCCAATTACAGCGTTAAGACATTTGTGTTCTACACCTGATAGATCCAACTTGTACTTGCAATA
>NW_003852469.1:1677527-1681955 GCF_000181295.1 Otolemur garnettii | reverse complement strand
CGGGCTGGGGATTCGAACCCACCACCTTAGGTGTACGTGGCTGGCGCCTTAGCCGGTTGAGCTATAGGCGCCGAGCCAAGTCTTCCTTTTTTAATGTTGCATAGTATTCCATGGTATACATATACCACAATTTCTTAATCCATTCGTGGGCCGACGGGCACTTGGGCTTCTTCCATGACTTGGCAATTACGAATTGAGCTGCAATGAACAATCTGGTGCAAATATCTTTATTGGTTTTATTTGTTTTGGAGGGGGCTGTTGAAGATAGACATTCTGAACCAGATTTGGAATATGAGAGAAGTATATAGGATCAAAATGAGGATTCTTACTAAGTGTTGTGTAAACTATGTAAATTTCTTTTACTATTCCAAGTAGCATGTGTACGTAATGGTATCTCCACTCATTTCCTATTGTCTATTGAAATGTACTATTTGGTAAAGAGCTCCATGACTGAACCACCTGTCATTGGGTTCATAAAGGTTGTGTCGCCTTCAAGATAGCTTTTGAGACTTATTTTTTCCTCCAAAAAAAAAGAAAGACAAGCAAATTCTCAAAACTTTCATTATATTAGTATATGGTAAATAGGATTAGAAAGGAAAATCATTTTGTTTCTTCTTGAGATAAAAAGCATGGATATTAATCTGAACTTGCCCTTCAACCTTGGTATACATAAAAGTAAGATATGCTGAGATATATCTTTGTATACTCAGATATTTATTTATTTATTTTAGACAGAGTGTCACTATGACACCCTCGGTAGAGTGCCATGGCGTCACAGCTCGCAGCAACCTTAAACTCTTGGGCTTAAGTGATTCTCTTGCCTCAGCCTCCCAAGTAGCTGGGACTACAGTGGCCACCAGGTATTTTTAGTTGCAGCTGTCATTGTTGTTTAGTAGGCCTGGGCCAGGTTCAAACTCCCCAGCTCTAGTATATGTGGCCAATGCCCTAACCACTGACCTAGGGTGCTGAGCCTCAGATGTTCATTTGTTCACATTCTCATCTCATTCCATGCAGGGTTTGAGCTTTCTTGTCTTTGCCCTGTTGCTTCCTTTGCTGGGAATAATTCCCCTCTCTTCTCCATTTGCTGAGATTCTATACATATTCCAAGAGCCAACTTGATAATCACCTTCCCCAGCTCCCCAGGCTGGGTGAACATCACCTTTCCTAAGGCTGTGTGGCTCTTGCATTTGGGGTGTTAATAGTTTCTAGTAGACTATAAGCTCCCTGAGGTTTCATTTTTCTTCATATCTTCATCACCCAGCCCAGACCCCACCAAGTACACAGTCCTGCCTGAAGCATGAAGCCCAAGGCGTCCTCCATGTCCAGTGGCCTTTCTGCTCCCCTCCCCTGGTGTCCCTTTGTGGAGGACTCGAGCATGTGTGCGCTCAACCTTGACTGGGTGGATGTGGTGGCCCTGAGTCGAGCCAGTTGTTACCCATGATGCACCTGACTGTCGCCCTCCATCTGGCTGGCTCCCGTCTCTGTCTCGGTGGGTCCCTGCCTCAGAACGGGAGAGATGCATTATCTATCGCTCCCCTGCCAAACTCCCAACATCCGACATTTGTACAGTGCTTTCCAGTTCACAAAGTGCTTCCACGTCCTTTATTTCAAGGATCGTACGTAAGGTAAGGAAGAGCTGTGACAGTGTTGGGACCGAGTGATGAATTTCAGTGGGGGAAGCCACAGAAAGTCTCGCAAAGCTCTGCAGGGTAGTCGCCCCCGTACAGCTCAGTGATCACCCAACACTCCTTGAATTCTGCCCCTTCCAAACCCGTATAAAGAGACCAGACCGGCAGAGGAGGTCGGTCCCCTTGCAGCCTCTGCCTCCCCTACCATGAGCATAATTTTCTGATCCACTTCACATCCTGAGCGCCTTCCTCTGATTTCTCCATCCATTGGTTATGCACTGGCAAGTCTATTTCTTACCACAGGAGGCCCTGGCTTTGTCCCCCTGTTTGGACATGCTGCTGTCACATGTCCTGGCATCCTCTATGGATCAGAACCCAATAATCTCTGTCTGTGACCCTGACTCCTGTCTGTGGTCCTGCTACCATGGAATCAGCTGACACAAATGTCGGCTTTGAGCTCTCATATCTTTTTTTTTTTTTTTTTAAAAAAGGGCCCCAAGCTGTCCCCCTGGGTAGAGTGCCGTGGCTTTACAGCTCATAGCAATCTCCAACTCCTGGGCTCAAGCGAGTCTCCTGCCTCTGCCTCCCAAGTAGCTGGGCCCACAGGCGCCCGCCACAACGCCCAGCTATTTTTTGGTTGCAGCCGTCATTGTTGTTTTGGTGGGTCCGGGCTGGGGATTCGAACCCGCCACCTTAGGTGTACGTGGCTGGCGCCTTAGCCGGTTGAGCTATAGGCGCCGAGCTGAGCTCTCATATCTTATGATCATTGGACTTAATGACTTTAGCAGCCACTGGATCTCTTTGCTCAGTCACAGCCAAGGTCTCACGGCATTGGAGATATGGTCACCCCTGGGGCATGCACAGGATGACTTTGTAGTCACCGTGCATTTTCCTGGGATGTGGACCCTCCAAGAGGCACTTCATCAATGCGGAATGTGCCAAGAGGCATTTTGGAACAAACAGCTTCCACAAAAGCGTCACATTCTAATTGACTTTGTTTTTCAAACTGTTGAGAGATACGTTGAATTTCAAGGCAAATGGAAGGAAATTAGAATCGGGAGTAAAGAAAGTGAACTGACAAGCAGAAATGAAATGAGTCAATCTCGTTTCAAAGCCTGTCCTGAACCAAGGGTAACGTAACCAACAGCGTTTGTGAAAAAAGGAAATCTAATATTTATAAGAGGTTCGACATCTAAGGGATGATAAATTGCACTTGAGAGGAAATGCTGTATTAGATAAATTTTATCTTGACACTGAACCCTTTCAAATGCCTGTGAAGCTTGTCTTGTTCATCTGCTGTAGCCCACGTACCAGCCTGTCCCTGGTAGTAACTGAAGGGTTATTTTGCTGAGAAAAATCTGTTTGACTTAGAAGCTGGAAGAAAGAAGAGGGAAGCTCAGAGATTAGAATCTAAATGAGTAATAGAAAAAAATTTCAAATGCCACCAAGGCAGGGAAAAGATGAACTTGAATCTATGATAATTGACGCTTCTTATATTCAATTCCATTCTGCATGCCCTCCAAACTCTCTCTTAGCCAAGTTTAACATCGTTTAAGTCTGTTTGGAATCACAGTAGAGAATGTGATGAAGGAAATTGAATCAGTGAAGTGCATTGTTGGGTGAAATTACCTGTGGAGATGGGACACTGGGGGGTCCTGACACACTGTGGCCTGAGCACCTGTAGCCACTCATAACAGGCACTGGTGGGGTGGGAGGAACAGTGTCCCGAGTTGGGAGTGTATAGGTCTGGGTGGGTAGGGAGTTTGATGGTTAATTTGATGTGTCAACTTGACTGGACCAGGGGATGCCCAGATTGCTGTTGACACATTATTTCTGGGTGGATTTGTGAGGGTGTTTCTAGAAGAGATTAGCTGGTAGATGGAAGATCCATCCTCACTGGGGCACACTGGGATCATCCAGTCCCAGGAAGGCCCAAATAGAAGAAAGAGGCAGAGGAAGGATGAATTTTCTCCCTATCCTGGAGCTGAGACATCCATCTTCTCCTGCCCTCAAACATCAGCACCCCTGGTTCTTAGGCCTTCAGACTCAGACCTGGTCTTACCCCATCAGCCTGTGGGTTGGGACTGGAATTATGCTGCTGACTTCCCTGGGCCTTCAGCTTGTACACAGCACATCCTGGGACTCTTTGGCCTGCATTATTATGTGAGCCAGTTCCTCATGATAAATCTCTATCTGTATATATACAGTTCTATATTTGTATATATCCTATTGGTTCTGTTTCTATAGAGAACCCTGGGAGTAAGGGACTAGATGAAATCGTATGGGGGATGTGTGTATGTGCACACGTGCACATGTGTGCATACCCCTATGTGTGCATGTGGGTGAGGACTGGGGTCTAATGTGTAGGGTAAGTGGTTGAGGTCGGATAAGGTTTTGGCGGTGAGTTTCTGTTATATCTTCTACTTGGTTTCATGGTTCAGCTTGAAAACTTCATCAGGGACCCACGTAAGACAGTGCATTTAATAGCAAATAATACTAACTATCATTTTAGAATGGCCCAGGAAAAGGGTGGACATTGGCCAGTGCTTGTTTAAAATCCAATGCAACATGTTTTATATGAATGTATTTTATATATAATGAGTTGCTTGTGATATTTTCATACCTTACAAATATTTAGTGATGCATTTGATCTGACACTATAAATTTTCGTTTTTTTGAGACGGAGTCATACTACGTCATACTTGGTGGAGTGCCATGGCGTCACAGCTCACAGCAACCTCAAACTCTTGGGCTCAAGTGATTCTCTTGCTTCAGCCTCCCAAGTAGCTGGGACTACAGG
>NW_003852469.1:1676326-1677507 GCF_000181295.1 Otolemur garnettii | reverse complement strand
AAAAAAAAAAAAGTTCAGCAAATTTAAATGGGTGGAATATTTTTATCTAATTTACCATCCTTATTCAAATTTTGTCAATCAATCCATGTTTGATAATGACCTTTACGAAACATTTCTTTTTCTTCTTTTTCTGCCTGTAGGGGATCCAGCCTAGGATTGGGTATTGTATTCAGTTGTCAGGTCTCCTTCAGTCTGGATTAACAGAAACTGTAATTTGCCATTTTATTTATTTATTGAGACAGAGTTTTACTTTCTTGCCCTCAGTAGAGTGCAGTGGTGCCACAGCTCACAGCAACCTCAAACTCTTGGGCTCAAGTGATTCTCTTGCTTCAGCCTCCCAAGTAGCTGGGACTACAGGTGCCCGCCATAATGCCCAGCTATTTTTTGGTTGTAGTTGTCATTGTTGTTTAGTGGGCCCAAGCCTGGGCTGGGCTTGAACCCTCCAGCTTTGGTATATGTGGCCGGTGCCCTGCCCACTGAGCTATGGGCAGCACGCCTCAACACTATAAATATTAAATAGACCTGTATTCAAATCCAGTTTCTACAACTTAACTTGGAAAATGTGGGTTCTTGGAGTCCAGTTTCATGATTTGAAAATGGGAATTAAATTCATCTTGAAGGCTTGTTTTGAGGATTAAGTGAGGATTTTGTAAAGACTCTGCAACACATCGATTACTCATTCAGTTCTCTTCTTTCTCTTCCCACATTCTGTACACATTAGATTTCTTTTTCTGTTTTTTGAGACAGAGTCTCACTATATCGCCCTCAGTAGAGTGCTATGATGTCATAGCTCAGAGCAACCTCAAACTCTTGGGCTCAAGCGATTCTCTTGCCTCAGCCTCTCAAGTAGCCTGGATCACAGGTGCCTGCCACAATGCCTGGCTATTTTTTTGTTGTGATTGCTGTTTAGCTGGCCCAGACCAGGTTTGAACCCACCAGCTTGGGTGTATGTGGCTGGCGTCCTACCCTCTGAGTCACTGCCACCTGATTTCTTTTTTAAAAGAATAAAGCGCGGCTCGGCGCCTATAGCTCAACCGGCTAAGGCGCCAGCCACGTACATCTAAGGTGGCAGGTTCGAATCCCCAGCCAACAATGACGGCTGCAACCAAAAAATAGCCAGGCGTTGTGGCGGGCGCCTGTGGTCCCAGCTACTTGGGAGGCGGAGGCAGGAGACTCGCTTG
>NW_003852469.1:1668324-1675277 GCF_000181295.1 Otolemur garnettii | reverse complement strand
TTTTTTTTTTTTTGTAGTTGTCGTTGTTTAGCAGGCCTGGGCCAGGTTAGAATTCTCCAGCCCCAGTATATGTGGCCAGCACCCTAACCACCGAGCAATGGGCATTGCCCAATTTACCATTTTAAAAATCATTGATAAATGATATACCTGTACTAGCCAGTATATTTATGATTCAATTAAGAGAAGAGAATAATCAGCTACTACTTATTTGGAAATTCAAATTGCTTGTAACTATTCATAGCAAAAGTTATAGATTCATCTACCTGGCTTTCTAGTCCTTGGTAATATATACCCTGTGAGGGTTAATTTTCTGTGTCAACTTGGCTAGGCCTTGGGGTGCCCAAATATCTGGTTTAAATTATTTCTGGGTGGGTCTGTGAGGATGTTTCTGGAAGAGACTAGCATGGAAATTGGCAGACCGAGTAAGGCAGATGGTCTTCCCCAATGTGGGTGAACATCACCCAATCTGTTGAAGGCCTGAATAGGATGAAAAGGTAGAGGAAGGTTGAATTCACTCTCTCCCTGGCTGCTTCATAGAACATTTTTCTTCCCTTTGGCAATGAGGTTCTCGGGAATTCAGACCTGGCCTGGCATCTACAGCACGAGTGTTCTGGTTGTCAGGCCTTTGAACTATAACCACTGGCTCTCCTGGGTCTCTAGCTTAGGGAAGGTGGAACGTGGGACTTCCTGGTTTCCATAATCATAATCTTTATCTGTATCTATCTATCTCATAGAGCCCCCATTGGTTCTGTCTTTCTGGAGAACCTAATGTATGCCCTCGCTCTGATTACTTATACACTGTGCCCTTGGTGGGGGCAGCAACTTACAGATGGAAACACCCAAGCTTGATGGAAAGAGCTCTGGGTAGGAATTCTGCTTCTACCACTTGTTTCTTTTGACAGTTTTTTTAGCTAGTTTCTTTTAACTTTTTGCTGATAGAGTTGTAGCCATTCGACAAATAATTGTGGAGTGGATGAACACAGCCACTTAACAGATTTGTTAGGAGGACTGCATGCAATGATTTGCCCAAGTGACCCACACAGGGGCTGGACACATGGCAGGTTTGCAAACTTGTTTATTCCTTTCCCTTCCTTCTTGCCAGCGTCGGGCTTTCAGGCTCTTTGAACCATGAGATGGTACGTTCATTCCCACTTCCTCAACTCTGCTCATGGAGGCCGCACAGCTCAATCTTTTTCTTCACAGCCTACGCAAAGCCTGAATGTTTAAGATTCAAGTCTGTCTTTTTGCATCCTTTATGAAGCCCTGATTAATCTCATTATTCTTTCCACCCTCTAAGTATGACACTATTGTGGATTCATCAAAGGTTTAGGAAATACTGAATGAAATCCTAAACACGGAAATTTGTGGGTCCTGATAAATAAGGCCATAAACACCGAAAATTTCTTCCATAAAGAAGGGAAGAGTACTACTCGATACTGAAAATCCTGGGCCTTCCCCAGAACAACTTCCACAGATGGGGCTTCTTAGCTCCATTTTGCAGATAAGAGACCTGAGAAATAAGGTCACAGAGCTAGAAAAATGTCCAAGCCAGGGCTGGTTCCTTACTGCCTTTTGTCACCCAACTTGAAATTTATGATTAAAAATATGGACTCTGATTCATGGATGATAGGTACACCTTAAGTTGTAGGGAAACTGGAATGGTGGGGGGCTGAGTGCGCCCCACACAGACTAACTTCTGTGCACCAAAGTAGCTTCCGCAAACCTGTGTCTAACTCAGCGTGACTCCAAAATGACAGTTTTATATGCTTCTAAGGGAAAACTGGTTGACTAATAGGTAGTTCAAAAACCTTTCACACACAAAGAGCCCAATAATTTCCCATTTTTAAAGTGTCAGTTGCAGTTATCAGTTAATGACCGGCGATGGCTGCTCAACAAATAGGCATTTATGATGAGTGCTTCAGTGGGAGAAGTTGGACAAAATGACCTCTCAGGGCCTTCCCAGTGGATTTAATCAGTCTAATCAAACCTTTAGACGGAGCCTGAGCCCAGAGTGGAGCACTTATCTCCCATTTGAACTGTTACACACTGTTTTGGGTGAACACATCTTATCTACCAAACTGGCAGGTTCTGCAAGGCTGGAGACTCTTGAATATTCTCCATTAGGCTCCCCCAGCACTGGGTGCAGAGTTGAACACATGGTAGAGTCTTAATAAGCACGAATTGATCGTTCAATCCAAAATCTTATAACACCAGATGCTTATAATACAAGGGCACTTAAATTTGGGCCAGAACAACAGAGGACTCTAAATAATGACCCTTAAGAGCCATTATAAAATGGATTGTGTGGCCTCCTCAGGGAAGCTCCACAGGCAGCACTTACTACTTTATACTCCAGAAGCCCAATCTGTTGTTGTTGTTAAGAATAGACTTAAGTAAACGGATGTATCTCTTTTCTCAACCCTGATTCTGTTTTGGTCTCCACCTCACAATGTGAGAAGTTGGACAAACTGACTTCACAAGGCCTTCCCAATGGATTGCAGAGAAATGAGCCTGTATTGGTCCCTAATAGGGTTTCTTGGGTTAGAGACCCTGACCAGTATTAGTAGGTTCTAGGGATGTGTGACCAGCATCAGCATGTTAATATCAGGACTATGGGAGACATCTAGGTAAGGAAGGCTGAGTGAAACTGGATCACATGATACCTAATGAAATGAAAAACATTAAGAAGTAAAGACAAAGAAAACAACATTTTTTTTTTTAAATTTACTAGCAGCATTTAAACAAGAAAAAGGGGCAAACTAATACAACCTTTCTGAAAGGAAGTATGGAGAATCCTCAAAGAACTCAAAATAGACCTTCCATTTGATCCTGCAATACCATTACTAGTCATCTACTGGGAAGAAAAAAAATCCTTTTATTTGGCTTGGTGCCCATAGCACAGTGGTTACAGTGCCAGCCACATACACCGAGGGTGGCAGGTTCTAACCTGGCCTGGGGCCAGCTAAACAGCAATGACAACTGCAATCAAAAAATAGCCAGGTGTTGTGATGGATGCCTGTAGTCCCAGCTACTTGGGAGGCTGAGGCAAGAGAATTGCTTAAGCCCAAGACTTGGAGGTTGCTGTGAGCTGTGATGCCACGGCACTCTACCAAGGGTGACATAGTGAGACTCTGTCTCAAAAAAAAAAATCCTTTTATCACAAGGACATTTGCACTAGACTGTTTATTGCAGCTCAATTTACAATTGCCAAAATGTGGAAACAGCCTAAATGCCCAGCAACCCAGGAATGGATTAACAAGCTGTGGTATGTGTATACTGTGGAATAGTATTCAGCCACTAAAAAGATGGAGACTTTACATTTTTTGTATTCACCTGGATGGAGGCGGAACACATGCTTCTTAGTAAAGCATCACAAGAATGGAGAAGCAAGAATCCAATGTACTGTATTCTAATATGATGGCAGTGCTAATCCAAGGGGTGGGGTCGGGGAATGAGGAAGCAGGGAGGAGGGAGGGGGGACAGGGTTGGAAGATCACCGTGCATGGTACACTTCTTGGGGGTGGGACACAATTATAAGAGGGACTTTATCTAACAAATGCAATCAGTGTAACCTAATTCTTTGTGCGCTCAATGAATCCCAAACAGTTAAAAAAAAATAAACAAGAGAAAGTATAACATCCGATGCTATGAATGTTAATACATTGTAGCTGAGGAAGAAGATTCTGGCCCAGGACCTAAATGTGATCCTATATGTGTCTTCCTGAAGGTGGTGCTGTAAATTGAAATATGCCAGAATCTGGAGCCATTTAATGGAGGGGATCACTCTATGGGGGAGGGAGTCAGAGCAGTGGCAGTGGAGAGGAAGTGAATAAGGAGTCTAACTCTGTTGGAAGTGATGCTTTGATGGCTCTTTTGCCTTGGAGTTGCAACAGAGTCAGGAAGATTCCTCCCTAATTAGGCAGAGGATGAATGAATTCAAGGTGTCCCAGAAAAGCCTATACTCTGAATCAGGTAAGCCCTCCTTGGACTACAGCCCTCACCCTCAGGTTATAGAAATGGAGGGAAATCATAAAATACATAAAATTCGTGGTGAGGGCATACCGCGAAAATAAAAATATATACAGGTAGAGGTAATTGGGAAGGGATCAGGAAAAATACTACCCAGAGAAAGTAAAATTAAATGTAATACTTTTTAATAAAAATGGAATAAAGATATTATAACCCTACTTTATAAAAGTATTCATTTTGCCATCTGGTCTATATGCGCATAGGGCGCTCTCCAGAATGAAGTACCTGTAATATTAATAATGATTTATTTCATGTGATAGTACTTGGGCTACATTTTAACTTTATTTTTTATATTACTTTAATTCTTTATTATATATATGTATTATTAAAAAGTCAGTATTTTTTTTTCTGCATTTTTTTTTTTTTTTTGGCTGGGGCTGGGTTTGAACCCGCCACCTCTGTATATGGGGCTGGCACCCTACTCCTCTGAGCCACAGGCGCTGCCCAAAGTCAGTATTTTTTTAATGCAGTGTCAGCAACGGAGCAAGGCCATTGGTTCCTTCTTATCTACCCCTATAGCATGGCCTTAATCCCAGCATCATCTTTTTTTCTTACTCTGGAGAAGAGTCAATGCAGGTATACACAGCTAGCACTAGCTGTAGAATTTGTTATCCTCAGAGTTGTGGCCCATCTGTCCTGGGGTGGCCTTGTGGCCACGTATTGTTAATGAATCATGGCAGGTTAAGATTACCATCTTTAGCAGAAGCTAATGGTGGCAATCTTAACCTGTCATGATTGTTCTTCTACATAAATCTTTGTTCATAGCTTGGATTATTTTTTAGGACAAGTTCTTAGGAGTAGGGTCAAAGTGTATGACATTTTTTCTTAACGCTCATAATTTTCTATAATCAAAGTGATTTTCAGAAAGGGCTATTCTAACTGGTGCTTTCACCAGAGATTCTTATAAAAGTGCCTCTTGCCAGCACTAATCATTTATTTTGTTTGACATTTGTGTCCATTTGATAAGCAAACGTGATATTTAATTGCTGTTTTAATTAGCATTTCTATTATTAGTGAGGTGGTTTTTCATACGAGCATTAAATTTTAAAAATTTTAGTGGCGTTTTATAAGTGGGCAGATGACACAAGCACATTTGTCGTTCAGAACTGGACTTTAGGTGAGAGTGTCCAAAGCGGGTGGCTGGAGGAGCCTAAAGTCACGAACACCGGAGAGGAGGCCTTGGTGGCAGTCTTGGTGAAGGATCGTGTCTGGATGGGGTACGGGGGAAAGAGCTAGATCCAAGAACATTTCTCTCCATCTCTCTTTCCTGATTCCCTGGTATAGTTTTTCCACTTTGAATAATTAGCATAGCAACAACTGCTCCTGTTAACCTCCTGATGTTCCTAATCTGTTTTAAGTTTGGGGGAGATTTTATTCTCCAGAGAGGTCAGTTTATACACTGCCAATCTAGAGAATTGAGAATTTCGAGGAGAATCTGGCTGCAAGACTATGCATTTTGTTCTCCTGTGACTTCCATGTGGAAAAAAGCAGAAACAGATTCCATGAATGTAAATATCCCAATCTACAGCTTTTGCTAGTATTGGTTAGCCTCTTAGTTTTTTTACCTTAAAATAGAGAACTTTTGTACATTGTATTTTTAAAATAGAGAAATGAAACACACATAGTCAGGTGTTAGCCAAAGCAAACACTGATGGGGGAAGAAAAAAGATCCACCCTTTGTAATTCTGAGCTGAATTGTAATTCTTTGTTTTCTGTAGCCTTCAGATAAAAGGATTCATGTGGGCTGGTAGATAGGGCGGTTTTAATTTGGATCAACTGGACTTAACTGCTGGATTTTACACCAGCCACGCTGTGAGGCAGGTTCTTTGTTTTTGGCAATTATCAAACTAAGCCTAATTAAACTTGCTTTGCTTTGATGTACTATAATGTTTTCCATAATTTAATATTCTATACCATTTTCCTAGGTCCTGGTTTGAAATCGGGGATAGGCTATGGATTCATTTTAGATCCGTCAAGCCCTGATTTAGTGTGTATCTAATTGGGTCTTACGATGCTTCCTTTTGGTTGATATAATATGACATTATTTTTACTGCATTTTTGCAATTCGAACCCATGGAATTGTTACGAGATACGATATGTGGAAGGGAAGTGCAAACACTTCGAGGCTACCAATTAAATACAGATCTTACGCTGTAGAACGCACGCTTCTGTTCTGTACAATCCAATTGATTTCCCTTTTGGTGGTGTAGTTCCTCAAGGAGATGTTTTTTCAGAAAAGCTCATTTGGCACAATCGACTCCGTGTATTTTCTTTTGCGTGGATGCGTGAAACAAGGTGCCTCATCGTCTTTTTTATATTCCCAAGTCGTTCATTGCCCACTTAGCGGTGCGTCCATTAGATCTCTCTTGCTTTCCCTTTGCTAGGATGGAAGATGTGAGTGTTTTGTAAAGAGCATTTCTCTCCACCTTGAATAGAAATAATTTAAAAAACACAGTTACTTCCTACAGTTGGCATCCTACTTAGAGCTCTGGACTTAACCTGTTTTTTGTTATTTTTAGCCCAATTTCCTGTGGCTTTGAGCCTATCATTAGGAATGGGTGCAGGATACAGAACCAAGTCAATTACCTCGCAGATTCCTCTTTCAGCCCAGATGTGTAGCGGACTTGGCCATGGAGACGTGGGTCAGCGTTTTCAACAAAATAGTCTCTCTTCAAGAGTCGTCACGAAGAAGTATTGTTCTTACTTGCTTCCATGAAAATCAGGAAAAGTGGGAGCTCAATTATTATCAGTCTTGGCTCGGCACCTGTGGCTCAAGCGGCTAAGGCACCAGCCACGTACACCTAAGGTGGCGGGTTCGAATCCAGCCCGGACCCGCCAAACAACAATGACGGCTGCAACCAAAAAACAGCTGGGCGTTGTGGCGGGCGCCTGTGGTCCCAGCTACTTGGGAGGCGGAGGCAGGA
>NW_003852469.1:1657592-1668304 GCF_000181295.1 Otolemur garnettii | reverse complement strand
AGGCGGAGGCAGGAGACTCGCTTGAGCCCAGGAGTTGGAGGTTGCTGTGAGCTGAGATGCCACGGCACTCTACCCAGGGGGACAGCTTGAGGCTCCTGTCTTAAAAAAAAAAAGAAGATGTGAGCCGTGAAGTAGGAGAAAAACAACACAGGACTCTCCGGATGAAGAAGAGCCAACTAGTGGACGGAGAAAGGGGGATGGAATGACATAAAACAGCACAGAACCATACTTATTTATCTCAATAACGTGTCACTGCGTCTAATTAAATAGTGTTTGCAGGGCACTACTAACCCCTCCTCTGATGAAATGTATAAACAAGACAGTGCTTTCGTTTGCTATTTTCTTGTTCACTGCACAGTAACGTCCCTTGCTCTCCCATCTTCAGTCGTTTCAAATATATTTTGTTCAATTTGCATGATTTTTTTTTGATTCCCAAAGTAGCAATTGAACCGAATAAACCAATAATTGTAGAAAGTCGACATTCATCACAGCCATATAAATATTTGGTATTTTAGCCAATCGTGCTTTTCTAATTTTCTTTTTCTTTTTCTTTTTTGTATTAGGCTTCACTATAGATTCTACATGTTCTATTTTTTTGCAGAACACATTATAACTTCTATTATTTTTTCATTTCTTTTATTGACTTGAAGTCGCTCTACAATCTCCACAATCAGTGCATTAATATATTAATAATTGTTGCCATGTCCCAGTAAGTGGTAGTCAGATAATTGTAGAGCTAATGCCAGTGCAACGTATAAATTATTCATTACAACATACCATGTCTATTTGAATCTATTGCTGTATTCTACTAGCAAAAGCATCTCCGGCTTTATTGCTGACTCTCATTTTGATTAAGAAAATTAAGAAGGCACATTCATCCTGGTGGATTCAGAGAGTTAGTAGTTTGGTTGCTTTAGAAATTGACCTTGAGGGAATGTGAGTCAGGAAAACACTTAAAAAGAAGTCAAGGTGGGATCTGGTTTGGTTGATTTCTGATCTATCCCTGTATAGCTAAGGCTGTTAGCACAAAGTACCACAGCTTGGTTGGTTCGAACAACTGTATTGTCATACAGTTCTGGAGGCTGCAAGTCTGAAGTCAGGGTGTCGACGGGGCTGGTTTGTCCTGAGGCCTCCCTCCTCTGCTTTTGGACAGCACGTGAACTCACGTGGTTGTTCCTCTGTGTGTGTCTGTGTCTGCATCTTCTTCTTCTCCTGGTGACTCTGGGCTCTACCACCAGGCACCACCAGCCCTGAGTTACTACTGGTATCTCCACTTCTTTTAGGGCTTCTATGAAATACCCTGAGATGGAACATGGGATCTCATTTCCAGAGTAGGAGCCAAAGGAGCCAGATGTTAGAATCCAGAGAAACAGAGGAGTTAACTGTGAGCAATGGAAATTGGAGAAGGGAAGAGGTCGGGTATATAAATTCCTGCTCCTCTCATCCTCTCGTGGCTGATCCTAAGCCACAGTCTCTCTGTGCAGCTTGTCTAGAGACATGTGGCTCCTTGGGGGCACCTGCCGAATGGTCAGCTTGGTGTCTTCACAGCTTATTGTGTGGCCAGTGCTGCAACATGCAGCATCTTGCCCACCCCTCCTGGCCTCGCTTCCCCTTTCTCTCATTCTCACTGACCTCCAAGTGAAGCACCAGGACTCAATCCTTGCCTCAGGCTCTGCTTTTTGGGGGATCCAGGCTAAGACAATATTCTACCCATCACAGAAGTTAAATTTGAATAACAGCACATAGACCTGTATTATTCTTCAGTCACTGTTCTTGAGTTATTGCTGGGAAGGGAGAGGTAATAAATCATGACAAACTGCAGTGAACATTGACAGGTACTGACTAGCAACACCCCTAGACTGATACCTAATAGATCAAGTAAACTCAGCTGCACGGCTAAATAACTTTTTGTCTCAGTTTTTTGTTTTGTTTTATTTTGTTTTTAGACATAGTCTCACTATGTCGTCCTTGGTAGAGTGCTGTGGCGTCACAGATCACAGCAACCTCAAACTCTTGGGCTTAAGTGATTCTCTTGCCTCAGCTCCCAAGTAGCAGGGACTACAGGTGCCCACCACAACCTCTGGCTATTTTTTTTTGTTGTTGTTGTTGCAGGTGTCATTGTTGATTTTAGCTGGCCTGGGGTGGGTTCGAACCTGCCATCCTCGGTGTATGTGGCTGGCACCCTACCCACTGAGCTACAGGCATCACCCTTTTGTTTCAGTTTTTATAAGCAAGTGTGTTTATTTATTTTATTTTATTATTTTATTTTTTATTTTTTTTTTTTTGAGACAGAGCCTCAAGCTATCCCCCTGGGTAGAGTGCTGTGGCATCACAGCTCACAGCAACTTCCAAATCCTGGGCTCAAGCGATTCTCCTGCCTCCGTCTCCCAAGTAGCTGGGACTACAGGCACCTGCCACAGTGCCCGGCTATTTTTTAGTTGCAGCCGTTATTGTTGTTTGGCACGCACGGGCTGGATTCAAACCCACCAGCTCAGGTGTATGTGGCTGGCACCTTAGCCGCTTGAGCCACAGGCGTCAAGCCTCCTTTATCTTTCTTTAGAGTGTTTAGGAGTGATGTGCCACGATATCTACAGTTCATTTTCAAATGGCTGAGCAAAACAGAGAGAGAGAGAGAGAGAGGAGAGGCAGAGGATATAGGGCAGGGAGAGAGAGGGGTGAATTAAATGTGGCAAAATGTTTGTGAAGCACATCTATATGTGTAAATTTTTGTTTTCAAGATAAAAAATTGTGAAAAGAAAACCTGGTTGAATCAGTTCGGGTCAAGTTAGGAAAACTGAAGCCACTCTAGGTATTTCAAACAGAGGGACTCCAGTGCAAGAAATTAATTTCAAAGGCATTGGAAAGGCTGGAAGAGCAAAGGGAAGGAGGTGAGACTGGAGGACCCAAAAGGAAGAAGCAGAGAGCCCCAGAAATCAGACTCCGTCAGTGCCCTGGAGCTCTGCCCACAAGCCTATGCTCCCTGCAGGTGGTTCTGGGCCCACTGAAAAGGTCCTGCCTCTCAAGCAGGGTGGGCACTGCTGAGAGGGGTGAGGCTTCTGCCCAGGATTCTGGCTTCCAGCTCCCCTCCCCTCCATTGCCGGCTTCACCAGCAACCACCAGCCAGGGTCAGAGCCAGAGGCGCAGAGAAGGTACCCCTGGCCCTTCTAATCTCCACCTGTGCCTTCCACTGGCAGAACCTAACAGGAAGCCAGTGGGCCAGGGACCCTGAGAAATGCAGTCTGTAGAGTCCAAACTGTCCAGTACAGGGTATGGAGAGAGCAGGTGGCACCCAGGGACACAGGGTAGGAACAGACGCGCACTCCCACCAGCAGTAATTGAGAGTGCCCTTCGCTACACATCTTTGCCAGCGCTTGCTATGTCTGACTTTTTAACTTTCAAAAGCTGTGGGTGTTAATTGATACTATGTTGTAGTTGTACTTTGTGTTTTGACTCAGTCTTCTTGGCTGGCTTGTATGTTTCCTCCCTGGAGAAGCCGTCTCAGACTCTTGTCTAATGACCTTCAGCTTTCTACTCTATTGCTGAACTTGGACCTTCTGACTGCACTCAGCACAATTAGCAATTATGTTACGCCATTCTTTATAATTTACACACATATCTGCGTCTAAAAATATTGCTGTTTACAAACTGCATGTAGTTCCTTCGGAGGTAGGCATTCATTCACAATCAATGAATTCTGAAGTCCAGAATGAAAACCAGGCCTCCGTGGAGTTTGTGGACGGAAGCCAAGTGTGGGGTGGCTGACCATCCTGGTTTTCCCAGGACTGACAGGTATGCCAGGAGGAAGGACTTTCAGTGTTAAAGTCAGTCAACTCCTGGGCAAACCTGGGGATGAACTGGCTGCCTTAGCCAAGTGACATTTGCAGTCACCACCCTGGGTCCCAGTGGAGAACTCCAGACAGCCTCACCCTATAAGGAACGGGACGTACCCTTGTAGAAACACATTGATGCTTACAGAGAATTGGTGATGGTGTTGAAGATGTGGGTTAATTTTAACAGGCCTAACCAGGGTTATGTTTGTGCATATGGAAAATTTTTTTGGGGGGGCTTTTAAGAACTGTATCTTCTAATGCATACAGGTGTTGCGACTGAACTGATCAATAATTTTTAATGACTAACATTAACTATGTCAGAGAAGTAAATACTTCTCTAAAGAAAGAAATGAGACCAGTACGAAAGAGACAGCCACCAGGGCAGTGAAGGTATTGGTGGTTTCGTGTGTGGGTGACGCTGTAGCTGTATAGTGTGCTATGGGTAGGGCACAGGCCCCTGTCACTTGGGGGCCTAGCCTACATCCAACAACATATCCGTTGGTCAAGAGATGCAATGTGTGTGCCCAGATCTCTAGAAATGTTGACTCCCTGGAGTAATGGCTGCTTTTATGGGGGGCAAACAAAAGGACTTTGGGAGATAATTTTGTGGATTTTGTTGACCATGCAGTTGACTCCACGGACGAGCACTTATCAGACTGTTGGCAAACACTGCCCGTGTCCTCTCCCTGTATTAAACTCTCCTCTCCACTGACTTCTCTTACACCCCTCCTTCCTGGTTTTAGTTCCCTTTTCTGGTTGCTCTTTTTTTATGATTATAATATAATTTTAATGTGGTAAAAAAAAAAAAAAGATCTACCCTATAAGCATTTTTAAGCACACCTCAGTATAGATAACTATAAGCCCAGGGCTGCACGGGGAGGTCTAGGACTTGTAGACCTTGCATGACCAAAGCTCTAGGCCCATTGAACAGCAATTCCCCTCTGCCCCTTTTCCCAGCCAGCCCCTGGCAACCAGCATTCTACTTTTGGTTGTTATTTTTTTTCTTTTGGATTAATATGAGGGTACATACGATTAGGTGACATTGTTTGCGTCTGTAAGGTGAAGGCCACTTGTAGTTGGACTTCACCCAGGAGGAGCTCCGTATGCCCCCACCCCGCATTGTATCTAGGAGGTAGGAACTGATGACACTCCCTCTCCCCATTTTTTTTTTTTTATTAAAACATAGTGTCACTCTGTCACCCTGGGTAGCATCATAGCTTATAGCAACCTCAAACTCTTGGGCTCAAGTGGTTCTCCTGCCTCAGTCTCCCGAGTAGCTGGGACTATAGGCGCATGCCACCATGTCCAGATAGTTTTTTCTATTTTTAGTGGAGACAGGGTCTCACCCTTGTACGGGCTAATCTGGCACCACTGAGCTCAAGCAATCCACCTGCCTCAGCCTCCCTGAGTGCTAGGATTACAGAATCGAGCCACCGCACTCCCTTTTTTGAATTTAATTGTGTTTTTCCCTCACATGGGCCTTTAGTTGTTAATCTACTAGTTTCAATTTAGCACTGAGGATATGGGATGCTTGATTTCCCATTCTTGAGATATTTTACTTAGGGGAATGTTCTCCGAATCTTTCCAGGTAAATACAAAAGATACAAAGCCTCCATTTGCTTTATGGCTGAATAGTACTCCATGGTGTACATGTACCACAGTTTATTAATTCATTCACGGCTTGAAGGGCACTCGATTCCTTTCCCCATCTTTGTGACTGTAAATTTGGCTGCTATAAACATTTCAATGCAAATGTCTTCTCTTGTCTTTTGGGCTCCATTTTTATCCCAAGGGACCTGTTTTTGTCCTCAGGGCCACTGTGTCCCTGCTTCTCTTTGTCCTTGGGTGACCTTGTAATATTACCGTTCCTAACAGTAAAAGCATGACTTTGAAACAACTTGAAGGTTCAACAGTACAGGATTGGTTAAATATGGGTTATTTTTTAATGAAATATTATGCATCATTTGGAGAAAACTACAGCACTTATTTATTGACACAGAGAGATGTTCTCGGTATTGCTTAGTTAATAAAGCATGTTATAATAGTGCATGCATAATGTGATCCTATTTGTGTAAAAAATAGATAAATATACAGTGACATTTGAATGAATGTTCACCTAAAATATTAACAATATTTATCCGTAGCTGGAGGATGTATGTATGATTTAAGTCCTATTTCTGCTTGTCAGCGATTTTTAGTTTCTCTATAAGGAACATATATTTCTAGGGTAGTGGAAAAATATATATTGTAAGAAAAAAAATTCTCTTAGGATATCAGTCCCCGTCAGGCAGCTGGCTGCGTAAAACTCTCCAGTAAACATCCGGCCAATCATTTCAGGAGCAGCGTCAGCTCTGCTTCAGAGCAGGAGGCCCGGCTCAGTTACCTACCACACCTGATTAAAGATGGCTTTTCTATTTATTTATTTATTTTTGAGACAGAGTCTCAAGCTGTTGCCTTGAGTAGAGTGCCGTGGTATCTCTCACAGCAACCCCAAACTCTTGGGCTTAAGCGATTCTCTTGCCTCAGCCTCCCAGGTAGCTGGGACTACAGGTGCCCGCCACAATGCCCGGCTATTTTTTGTTGCAGTTGTCATTGTTCAGCTGGCCCAGGCTGGGTTTGAACCTACCAGCCTTGGTGTATGTGGCTGGGATTGTAATCACTGTGCTATGGGCACTGAGCCTACTGTTCCCCCTATTTTAATGGAAGCCTCCCCCTGCCCTGAGAGCAGTGATAGACAGACGAAGAACAATCAGACCTTAAATGTGGCCTTACTTTATTGTTGCAACTATTGTAAGAGCCAATCTCGCCGCAAATCACAGGAACCCATGAATACACGAAAGACATCAAAGCCCTCATTTTGAACCATCTGCCTTCCTCCCAGATGTATGCGACATCTGGATGAATGTCCTTGAAGCTATGTGATCAATGATGTCATTATTATTCTCTGAAACTTTTCCGAGAGGCCTTCTTGACTCATCATGATGGCTGTCAATGGTGAAGCACTGCCTCTGGAACTGGTCTACAGACCTCCCTTTAATCCCCCTAGCCACCCTGAAGGAAGGTGATGTTTTGATTTTACAGGGAAGGAGACGGGGCTTAGACAGGTCAAGCTACTTGCTCAAGGTCAGCTGGCCAAAGGACAAAACAGGCTCCAGGCCCTTCTGCTTGGCTCCATATAGTGCGGGAACTAGTCCGTGCCTTCCCTGTGTCCAGACCCATACCGAAAAGTTAGCCTGGAACTTTGTAGCCAACCGTATTTTCCGAATTAAAACAATCACCGGCCTTACTCTCCGCACTTGACTCAGAAAGACTCCGGTGTTGAAGACTTGCCACCAGGTATGCTAAAAAAAGAATGTTCCGTGGGCCCTGAAGACTGGAATTTTTGAAGACTCTTTCTTTCTTTTTTTTTTTTTTTGAGACAGAGCCTCAAGCTATCCCCCTGGGTAGAGTGCTATGGCATCACAGCTCACAGCAACCTCCAACTCCTGGGCTCAAGCGAGTCTCCTGCCTCCGCCTCCCAAGTAGCTGGGACCACAGGCACCTGCCACAACGCCTGGCCATTTTTTGGTTGCAGCCATCATTGTTGTTTGGCGGGCCCAGGCTGGATTCGAACCCACCACCTTAGGTGTATGTGGCTGGCGCCTTAGCCGCTTGAGCCATAAGCGCCGAGCGGACTCTTTCAACAAATGAAGCAAACAACAGAAATATCATCGGAACCACTGTCTAACCTTCCAAGGGATGTCTGTGAAGAACGCCTCCCATTTGGAGGAATAATTCCAAGTCTTTTTGTGAAAGAAAGAAAAACCTTTTATTGTAGTTTTTTGCCGGGGCTGGGTTTGAACCCACCACCTCCAGCATATGGGGCTGGGGCCCTACTCCTTTGAGCCACAGGTGCTGCCCCCCCCCCCTTTTAAAGATTCTATCCCTTCGAGAGTCAGAATAGAGTTTTTAAAAAAAATCCCTGGGTTTTGAAAGTGCTCTCACTACAAACAACAGTAAGTATGTGAGGTCATATATAATTAATTTGCTCGATTTAGCCATTCTCATGATGTACCCCTATTTCAAAACATCATGTTGTACACAGGAAATATATGCAGTTTTTTATTTGTCAAAATAAATAGGGAAATAAGGAACTAAAAATCTCCCACTTTGACCCAGAGACACTAGGCTCTGTCCCTTCTTAGCTGTGTAAAATTGGACTCATTTCTTAACCTTTTTGGGTCTCAATTCATCACTTTGGAAGTAGATCTTAGACTAACTTTATTAGATTGTTTTGAGGGTTAAATGACTGGACACCCGGCTCATAAATCTCTCCCGTCACCTGGCCTGCAGAGCCATTCTTCACAGGGGATGAGACCCGAGAGTTCCTCACACTGTCAAGTAGTTTTGCTCTTTAAATGGCTGATTAACTCACAGAGGCAGCGTCTTTTAATGCAAGTTCTCTACATGAAATGAAGTGCCAAGTTAACAACCCAGGAAAACAGAAGGCTTATGTTTTTCCGCATAATAAACTGTGAAGAAATGAAATGAGGAGGGCGATCTCTGCAGCCTCTCTGTTAGAGCCGGGCGCCTGTAAAATACATAATGTACACACCAAACCTCAGAGGCCTGGTGTGGCTGAGAAATGGAGTGCCGAGGATTATTCAGAAATATTTCTGCACCTGTAGCTAAACTTGAAAATAGCCAGGCCTATTCACTTTAGCACTTGCCCATGAATCTGATTACATGCCAGACACTGGGTATTGGTGGTGGGGGTTGGAAGGAAATAAGACACAGAAATAAACAAGATCCACCCGCTGCACCCCACGTGGGTTGTCAGTCTCAGGAGGCTACAGGAGCATGAGCAGACCCTTTACTAGTCTGTGGCAGAGCAAGGGGAGAGGGCTGCTCAGAGGAGAGCTGCTCAGCTGATTCCCACACAGAAGAGCGAGGCCGAGAAATATTGAGGTTATCAACAGCAATGTAAACCCCAGTGAAACTCCTGGGCTGCCTTCCAGAGCATCATGTAGACAGAAAGAGGAGCAAAAGACTCCTTGATCCTCCAGAGCTGGAGTCTCCCATCCCCAGGCTGCAGATTGGTACCTGTCTGTGGCCTATTAGGAACCAGACTGCATAGCAGTGAGCAGCAGGTGAGTGAAGCGTCATCTGTAGTTACAGCATTTACAGCCACTCCCCATCACTCCCATCACCGCCTGAACTCCGCCTCCTATTACATCACCACCTGAGCTCCACCTCCTGTCTCTATAGCCACTCCCCATCACTTGCATCCCCATCACTGCCTGAGCTCTGCTGTCTGTTAGATGGGTGGTGGCATTAGATTCTGATAGGAGCATGAACCCTGGTGTGAACTGTGTGTGCGAGGGATCTGGGTTGTGCGCTCCTTTTGAGAATCTAATATTGCCCCCCCACCCCTGGGAAAAATTTGTTTTCCATGAAACCAGTCCCTGCTGCCAAAAATGCACTGCTCCAGGGCATCAGCCTAGTCCCAGCTTTCTGTTTGCCCATCAAAGGAGCTGTCCAGGTAGCACAGGGCTGGAGTATTACCCTGGGGACCTCATACCTAAACTCAGGGCTGCATGTCCCCTGGTACAGCACGTTATGAGACAGAAGACCTTGCTGGGGAAATATGGGCCAGGTACCACCTCTGTCTTCCAGAAGCTTCCTGTCTAGCGGAGGATGTAATTTCTTCAGGGCTGCTGTCATAAACTACCACAAGCTGGTTGGCTTTATTCAACAGAAATTGATTCTCTCACGGTTCTGGAGGCCAGAAGTTCAAAGTCAAGGTGTTAGCAGGGCCACGCATCCCCTAAGATTTTGGAAGAACCCTTCTTGCCTCTCTCCTGCTTCGTGGTGGCCAGCAGTCCTTGGCCCTCCTTGTTCTGTGGCTGTCTCCAGCCTCTGCCCACAGCATGTGGCCTCTCCCTGTGTCTCCACATCACCTTCCTAGGAGGCCACCAGCCACCCTGGTTCAAAGGCCAGCATGACCTCATCTTAATTATGTCTGCAACAACCCTGTTGCCACAGAAGGCCACATCCTGGGGCACTGGGGTTAGGACTTCCACATATCCTTTTGGGGAACACAGTTGAAACCATAACAGGGAGATAAGGGAAAGGCCTTCTCCAGACGCCCCCTGCCCTCCCTTCTTTGTGCCCCTTGTCCAGCTCAGTGTGCTTTTGTTTTGAGTGGCCTGTATTTGCAGAGCACCCTGCCTGGGACTTCACATGATAAAGAGCAGCCCTGAGTCCCCTGCTCCAAGCCAAGCAAACTAAGGTGTGGCTTAGACCTCAAGGCTCCCTGGGGTGAGGCCAAGGCTGGCAGTTTGCCTGACCCTGCATCCTTACTATGACTTTTCTTGTCCTGTGCACCCCTCATTCCCTTCCCTAGCTGTACCAAATCCTCATCTAGGGGGCTACTTTTGCAGAACCAAACCTACGGCAACAAATAACTGTAATACAAGATGGAACAGGCCAAGGCCAAGTGCAGAGGGGCTCAGAGGTGGAAGGGTGAGGGAGAATGCATGTGGCTGGAGGAGTCAGGAGACTGGCTGGGGGATTTGTTTCCTCATTTGGTCCTCATGAGAAAACATATGCAGAGACCTTTCTAGTGCACAGTAGGTGCTCAATTAATGTTTGATCCTTTCTCACTCTTTTCAAAGGAAGGAGTGATTTGGATGGGCCTGGGAGGACTCACAGAGTTTGGCAGTTGGCAGATGTGTGAGGACAGAGCTCTCAAGGCACAGTGTACCCTTCAGAAGGGAAGAGGTCTCTGCCAGCCCCTAGAGCTGCGCGGAGTAAAGAACACAGTTTCTTTTTTTTTTTTTTTTTGAGACAGAGCCTCAAGCTGTTGCCCTGGGTAGAGTGCTGTGGCATCATAGCTCACAG
>NW_003852469.1:1642744-1655655 GCF_000181295.1 Otolemur garnettii | reverse complement strand
AAAAAAAAAAAAAAAAAAAAAGAGTTTGAGGTTGCTGTAAACTGTGATATTGCAGCACTCTGAGGGCGACAAACTGGGGCTCTGTCTCAAAAAAAAATATTTCAATCAAAACCACAAAGGATTCAGGTGAGGGGTTGACAAACTCATTTAAAATAGATCAACAAGAATGAAAAGAGAAGAATCAAAATAATTTGACAAAGAATCTTAACGAAGGAATGCTTATCCCATTGTATGTTACAGCGCTTTATAGGAAGTACCTGGTCTCACTTGGGGAATCTCAAAAGAGATTTATCTTGCTTGTTTATCTTACTACCCAGGGTTAGGCACAGATAGTAAGTGTCTGAGCAACAGTGTGGTTGAAATAGGTGTATCTTTCACTTTGGGGGCATCTCGAGAAGGGAAGGTGAACCATGGTTGGCTTCTGGCTGGGCTGAGGTTTTTTCCTCCACAAGGGTCAGGTTTATTCCAACACAATTCCTGGGTGGATATCTCACTGTCCTTTAGGGTGGTCCCTACTGATTCCCTGAAAGTGACATGGAGCTTTTAATATTAATAAAGGGCCTCAGCATCTTTCCATCAGTGCCTTCTTTATCACGCTAGCATGTTCAGATTGGTTCCAGGAGCAGATGGATCCTGAGAGCATTTAAATGACAGAAAAATAAGTGTATTATTGATACCTAGATCAACAGACAGACTCAGTGAAACACTCGAGCTGCTTCCCTAGCATCCTCCATAATTTCTTGCTTCTCATTTTCATATTAACTGGAATGAATTTCTTCTAAAATATAATAGGATGGGAGATGAGAGGGTGAAAATGGACTTATTGATGTAAGGGAAAACAATTCCCGCCCCTCCAACCCCCGCCCCCTTTGGAAGAATTAGGTAGCCTTTTAATTTAAAATTCCAGTAGATGAATTATGTTGGTATTTCCCCAGGGTGACTTTGATTGGAATTTCCACCCAGCCTGAGATCGCATTTTTCACAGCTCCGCACCTGCAGGCCCCCTGGTCCCTCCTCACTTTCCGTCCCTGGTGCTGGTGGGGTCCAGGCCTCCGAGCTCCAATCAGGGCTGAAGATGAGGACAGCTAAGTAGCCCTGGATGGGGATGACGCAGTGCTGTGACTTCAGTTATAAGATATTAATGTAGCTAGACACACACTTGGTGGAAATGCTTATTTTTAGAACCATCCATACCATCTTTGTGACACCAGATCTTCACCCTTTCTGGGCCCCCCTCCACCCCAACCTCATTTTCAGGCTCTGCAGATAATACTAGGCTGGCTCCTTCCCGTCCCTCCTGCTGTATGTTTTTAGGCGTATATGAGAGTGCGTATTTATTTATTTAACACATCTCTTCTGAGTGTGGCTATCATTACATCTTCCCAGTGCACTGATTATTTCCGAATTTATATCTTCCACTCTGATCTCCCGCAGTGTTGCAGACCAGAAGATCCTGCTGCTTGTGGAACATCCGTCCTCTCCTGTGGGTGTCCTTCTAAAGCAAAACTTGTTCGTTCCATGTTCCCTAACCTCCTCTGTGGTCTATCTCAGGGAAACTCCCCTTCCCTGGGCTTGTAAGCCAGAGACCTTCGAATCATCCTCAAATCCTCTCTCTGTCTAATCTCCTCTATCTGTGGCACAATAACCTGATTATTAGATCTGACCAATAGTTCTCAATCCCATCCTGCTTTCTCATCTCTATCACTGCCAGCTTCATCTGGAAACCCTTAGACTGTCTTGCTGGGAATATACTAACAGCACCTCACTGACCTTCTAGCTCTTGTCATTTGTCCTTTCAACTTAGTATCAATCTTGCTTTCAAGATGGTCTCCCTAAAATGCGAGTGATTACATCACTGCCCTGTTTGAAATCCTCCCATGGTCCCGAAAGGCCCACCCTGGAGCCTGCCGTGCACACCCCCTCCCCAGCAGCCTTTCAGCGACCTTCCCGGATGTCACTTCCCCCACTTTGCACTCACAGCGTCCCTCCCTTCTGGACACACTGAATCACCAGCAGCCCTCCAGATCGGCTTTGATTTTTTTTGTGCTTTCCACTTGCGCAAGTCTGCATTCAATGGGATGGCCTTGCTGCTGTACGTATCTAGTGGATCCCTATCACGGCTTCTCAGGAGCCTTCTCTGCCCTTCCAAGGTGCAGTGAGCTCTTCCTCTTTGTCCAGTGACACTGTGCTGTTCAGGTGTTGACAGAGCCACAGTGGGTATGTGTGCAGCCTGGCAGGCAGGCTGTGTGTCCTTTCTGCTGTCCTTCCTCCACAAGAGCTGGGGTGGGGGTGGTGTTTGGCTAAGTTAGAGGGGCACCTGGGAGCTTATCTGGGGTAACATGACCTTGATGTTTGTGCATCACCCAAAGATGTGAATATTCTCGGCTTTTGCAGAAGATAGGATACCAACTTGCACGCTACACTTACAGCTCTACCAATATGCGAGCTGATTCCAAAAAATGAATTCAGTTTTATTTTTGGGTGTGTTGCATATTTCGAGAGGGAACAGTGGTCATTTCCTGGTCGTCATGCTGGGGTTAAAGACCCCCGGTCAGGGGTTTCCTGATCTCTACCTTGACACATCTATTGTAACACTTACCCTGTTCTGTTATCATTTTGCCTGCATTAATTGAGAACATGGGCCCTCCCATACTAGCTTTTGTTATCCCCAAAGCCTCAGGACACTGCTTGCCTAGAGAGGATGCTCCGTAAAGCTTGTCTTACATAACTATAATAAGTTAATATGGTTTCTCTCTTATCCCAACATCCACAGCCTTCCCTACGTTGCTCTTGTATCAGAGTGGCCCTGAGGTTAGAACCACAAATATTTCTCCTTAATTTTCAGTACCTACACACTCCTTGGGCATCATTTCATCATAACTTGTCTTCTAAGACACATATGAGAAGACAACAGACTCCGCATGCTTTGAGCACGTAGGAGAATTTTGTGACTCGCTGCTAGCTGATGTAGTTACAAGCGAAAGCCACCAGATGGCTTAAGGCAATGAATTTAGCTTGGAAATCTGGGATGAAAAAAGCAGGGATTGGAGAGGAATTAGAAGGATCTAGTTAGTGAACACTAAGTAACAAAACCCACTGATCAATACGTGTATCGCCTGACTTCGGCAGTGGGTTGGTCGAGGTTTTGCAACCTTTAAAGGAAAACATTAAAGGGTGTGTTAGCCTTGTACCTTCCAGTATCTCCGTGCTTTAAGAATTACAGAATGACAATTGACATTCAATTCAATTTCACAATTATTTGTGGAGTTAAATTAAACCCTACGAGAGGCTTATGGAGGCACATGCCATGTGAGGCAAGGCTTACTAAACACGGGAAAAATGTGGGATATAGCTGAAGATTGCTTTGTTTTCTCTTTCTGTACACCAGTGCTGCTTACTGTCTCAAGGAGAAATGCTGTGAAAAAATAATTATGACCTAGAAAATTCCTGCATATTTTCTGTAGGCGGAATGGGTGAAAAAAAAAAAAACACAGTAAAGCAAAAACCTAAAGAACTATGGTAGTTACGAATCAAAACGTATTTTATATGGTATTTGCATATTAAAATCGGAGTTAAAACTATTAGATTAGCTTAAAAGGTTTTAATGAGGTAATATAAAAGCAAATCTATGTACGAAAAGGTCTGGAAGGGTAAATACCATTGGCATGCAAGTGTGGGTGCAAGTGTCTTTTGATAAAATGACATTTTGTCCTTTACATAGATATGTAGTAGATGGATTGCTGGATTGAATGAAGGTCTACTTTGAGTTCTCTGGGGACTTTCCATAGCTTTTTCTTTGAGGAATATCCATATTGTTTTTCATACCTATTAGTACAACTGTACAAATTTTCTTCTTCTTCTTTTTTTTTTTTGAGACAGTCTTACTTTGTCACCCTTGGTAGAGTGCTGTACTGTCACAGCTCACAGCAACCTCAAACTCTTGGGCTCATGTGATTCTTTTGCCTCAGCCTCTCAAGTAGCTGAGACTATAGGCACTTGCCACAATGCCTGGCTATTTTTTGTTGCAGTTTGGCAGGGGCCGGGTTCGAACCCCACCACCCTCAGTATACGGGGCCAGCCCCCTATCCACTGAGCCATAGGTGCTGCCCTATTACCTGGGTTTTCAAAGATAATGTTTTCCCTCCCTCATTAATTTTTCTTTTTTTATTTTCTCTATACATATACATGTGTTTATTTGGTTTCCACTTTTTGCTTTCACAAAATTAAAAAGGCTTAAAATTTAATAACAATAATAATGTTTAAGGACTACAAACAAAAACCTCGTGAAGCACGAATGAAGATAAATATATTCAGAAATCAGACAATTGTTGCAATAAAATATTGAGCAATAATAATAATAATAATGCAAAAAAAGTAACATTCACATTGTCAGATAAAAGTATGTCTATCATAGAATGCTTGACTCTGAGGTTCAGTATGGAGTCATCAGTTAACTTCTTCGTATTTTTTTTTCCAAAGTCTCGAAAAATAGACAACTAATATTTATAAATAAAAATAAAAGGCTTGGCACCTGTGGCTCAAGCGGCTAAGGCACCAGCCACATACACCTGAGCTGGTGGGTTCAAATCCAGCCCGGGCATGCCAAACAACGATGGCTGCAACCAAAAAATAGCCAGACGTTGTGGTGGGCACCAAGTAGCAGTAGTCCCAGCTACTTGGGAGGTGGAGGCAGGAGAATTGTTTGAGCCCAGGAATTTGCTGTGAGCTGCGATGCCACGGCACTCTACCCAGGATGACAGCTTAAGGCTCTGTCTCAAAAAAAAAAAAAAGATAATTTCAAAAAACAGATCATGCCAAATTTTATAGACAAAAGAAAAAGAAGAAATCCTTCAAAATCATTCTACTTCATCGGAAAAAATATATTATTATAAAGGGAAATTACAAACATATTTCATTTATAAATGAGGATGCAATATCCTAAACAACATACTAACAAGTTGAATTAAAAATTAATGTTCAAGTAATATACTTTGGTCAAAGTTAAATCTAATTTATGTGCGAATTGGTCAGTATTTTCTTTTCTTTTCCTTTCCCTCACCCCTTCCCACCTTTTCTGTCTGCTCTCCCCTTCCCCCATTCCCCACTGTGTCATCAATTGTCTGCATATCAAAGTTGAATACATTGGATTCTTGCTTCTCCATTGCTGTGATGCTTCACTAAGAATTAGGTGTTCCACCTCCATCCAGGTTAATACAAATGCTGCAAAATCTCCATTTTTTAATGGCTGAATGGTATTCCATGGTATACATATACCACAGCTTGCCAATCCATTCCTGGGTTGAGGGGCATTTAGACTGTTTCCACATTTTAGTGATTGTAAATTGAGCTGAGATAAATAGTCTAGTACAATCCCATACATCAATGGGGAAGAGAGATGAACAGAACCTTCTCTAAAGAAGACAGACAAATGGCTAGCAAACACATGAAAAATGCTCTCATCATTCCTAATTATTAGAGAACTGCAAATTAAAACCACCCTGAGATACCATCTAACCCCATATTACGAAGTCTCAAAACTGCAGATGCTGTCGCGGATGTGGAGAGAAAGGAACACTTTTACACTGCTCGTGGGACTGCAAACTAATACAACCATTTTAGAAGGAAGTATGGAGAAACCTTAAAGAACTCAACCTAGACCTCCGGTTTGATCCTGCAATTCCATTACTGGGCACCTATCCAGAAGGGAAAAAAAAAAAAAACACCTTTTCTTTTTTCTTTTCTCTGGCACATAGATGGTTTTATGAAAGAAAATTAACTGATTAAATAACTTGGGACTGATGTTTCTAAGTTTACAGAAAGCATTCGGTAACTCATTAGGCTAATTTAATCAGCAATGCATATAATTTACTGTTATCTTGGAGATTAGACGTGGAGACACCTCTTTCTGCTGTCCTCTGTCCTCAGAATCTCCCCATCCATGTGGATGTTTTTAAGCATCCATCCCTAGGTTTATCTCAGGGTGGGAGGAAGGCTGTACACACAGGGCCTTCCCTCTCATTCCTCAAGTCACGTCCTTTATCTAGTCTCCCTGCAGTGAGGTGGCTGGGGACACTGTGGTGTAGGAAAGCTAGGATGGGACAAAGAGATGGAGCTTGTAGGAAAAAGAGCAAAAGCTACTTGTTGAAGGCTGATTTGTACAGAAACAAGAGGTAGTAACGGGTGGGTGAGGGAGGAAACGGGCTCATGCTGATGGAATCTCCGGTGCCATCCTGTGCACACCTCCATGATTCCCACATTCGGGGGGTTTCAAGGGGCAGCAGAATTTGGCCAAATGTTTTGTTGGAAACGAGCACAATATTGTTAGATTTCTATTTTGCCAAATAAGGAACACAGGTTGTTCCTTCCCTCTTCTGAGGCTATCCACTTATTTTGGGACATTCTTGTAAAACCCAAATCTCACGTATATTAACTTCTAAGTCACTCATCCGGCTCCAATCACCGCACATTTCGTTTGAAAATTCGTCACAGGAACATAGGTTATCTCAGAATTTGAGAAACAAGAATGATCCAAGGGCACCTGCGCTACGTTAACGGTGATATTAGTGCCTCGCTCCCTTATTTTCCCTCCTGCAAAATGGGTTTAAAATATGCAGTATTTGTGTTTGTATATGTATACACATAACGTGAAAGTGAACACATCTTCCCCATTCCATGCTGAGACCTGTGCTTAGTTTTCACTTTGAATCAATAGGAAGGAATCCTTTTGATGTTTGTCATTATAAAGGCTCCAATGGAAAGTGACATACATCTCCTAGCTGTGCTCAGAGCAGGTCCTCTTGTGTTTTCCTGGGCGTACTGAACCACCGCTAAGGAGGTGGCGAAGCGGGACGAACTTTAAGCTCAAACACTGCACCACGGGCTCGGCACCATGTTTTTGGCCTCTGCCGCTTCACGTATTTGACACGGCAATTAGCGCGCTTGCTCCCGCCGGGAGAACTTTGTCCGGTGTGGAGAGGCTGAAGTCCCCGGGAGCCACGCTCGTCCGCGCACCCCCACGGGGACAGGACACGCCCTCGGCGACAGCCCGCAGGCCCCAGCCTTGGGCAACCTCGGTTCCGGGAGGCCGGAGCCCGCCAGCAGCGCCCGCTCGGCTCGGCCCGGACTCCGCAGGCGCCGGCTCCGCTCGCGGCCGCGCCTTCCCGCCCCACCCCCGGACGCCCCTCGGCCGGCGCCGGCACATGCTCTTGGCCACCAGGAGGGCCCGCCAGCTCCTACACGGCTTCCTTCTCGTCTCGAGGATGGGAGACTCGGCCTCAAGGATCGTCAGCCCCGAGGAGGCCCTGCCGGGGCGGGAGGAGCCGATCTCGGTAGTGGGTAAGGACGGGGCGCGCGGGGGCCGCGCGGAGGGTGCGAGCGCCGTCAGTGCGCATGCGTGTCAGCCACAGCGGCCGCGCCTTCCCCGCTTGCCCGGAAGGAAGCGTCCGGCTGGCCAGGGGCGGGTCGGAGGCCTGCGGTGTGCGCAGGCGCCAGGGGCCGGGGTATCCGCGGGCTGGGGATGGGACTGGCGTCCCCTTTCTTTGTTTAATTTCTCAATTCCTAAAACAAAACTGAGCGTGTTGAAGGAATCTCGCCGGTGGGTGTAGCTCACCCGTGGCCTGAGTTTTGAGCTTGGAAGGCGCGGTCTGGCTGTCCGTCCTTGGTCGCGCGTGTGTCCCCCTCTCCCGTCTGCCTGGCTCCCGCCACCTGCAGCGGTAGTGCCGTGGGGCTTGTCCCAGGAAGTTCCGGAATGAGACCGAACCCGGAAAACCTCAGTTTTGCAATTGCGCCTCAGGCCAGTTTTGTGGCTGCAAGAATCACCCGCAGCCTCCAGCTGTCCCCCAGACTGCCCGCTGTCCCCGCCTCGCCAGGGCTGCTGTCTGCGTGGTCAGTCGTTAGAGGTGCCCTTTTAAATCAGTGCTTCTCAAACTCCCAAAACTTTTTAGTCTTAGACGGTACTTTGGGAAAATACAATAAAAGTGGGCTACTAAAAAAATGGTCACGTACTTGGATGCCTCTTAATGTTAGACTGTTAAAAAGTTTTACTCTCAAGTTTTGTCGCAGACAGCACGGGGCCACCAGTAGGAGGACCATAGGTTTGAGCGTAGCACTCATCTGCCCCTACTCCCAGCATCAGCACCTGGGGATGCCCTCACCCCAGACTACTGAGTCGGAGACTCTGGGGGTGGAGCCCAGCAATCTGTCTTTAAAGCAAGCTTTCCTGGTGATTTTGATGTGGGCTATAGTTTTAAAACCACTGTTCAGAGCTGTTGGACTATTAAGTGTTGTTTAATCTTTCTCAGTACTATCGAAATTCATCATTTTAAAATTTCCTAAGAATTCTGTTTTTTTTTTCCTTAAAGTATTGTATACGGAGGGTTTTTCATATCAGAACACTTGGTATGGGAGTAGAGAAGGTAGAGGTTTTTTGACTAGAGGTAATTTGGAAACCATGTGACTTGTTTCTTATCTAGTTAATAGTTTCTGTCCCTGCTGTTCTCCATCATTTCACCTCCAACTCATCTCCAGCCTTAGAAGTTTATATTTTTTTGTTTTTGTTTTTGGCCTGGGCTGGATTTGAACCCACCACCTCCTGCATATGGGGCCGGTGCCCTGCTCCTTTGAGCCACAGGCACCACCCTCTAGAAATTTATTTTTGACCCAAATTCAGAGATTGAGTTTTGAAAAAAGGTCCAGATTATCCTTGGTTATTTTTTTTTAGAGACTTTTATTTATTTACTTTTTGTTGTTGTTGCAGTTTTACCGGGGCTGGGTTCAAATCTACCACCCTCGGTATATGGGGCCAGCACCCCACTCACTGAGCCACAGGCACTGCCCAGAGTATCTTTGAAAATGTGTAATATGTATAGCCAGAGTATAACCAGGTTGTCAAAAGATATACATTTATCTTAAAAGTTCTCTTTCACAATCTGGTATCTGTAAATGGACATTTAGAAGCAGTGCTTTCTAAATGCTGAACTTCCTTGTTTTGTACTATATGTAATTCCTTTGCACAAACTACCATGTCTTCTATACGCCCTTCCATACACCAAAAAACAACCCAAAAACTCTTGATCCTATTTCCAAACTGGTTCAAGATCAAGATTGACTAAAATTTAGTTGGGCTTCATCTTAAGCAAAGTCTTTGAACCGACTTCCCAGGATATAAATGATATTTTTGGTAAAAGATTAACATTTCAGAAACGAACCAACAATTTCTTTTTCATATCCACATGATTATTTTAACGGCAAAACCTCAGGACCTGGTTCCTTTCCAGGCTCTTCTGTCTTCTCATAGAGCTGTGTTTTTCATACACCGACACATCTCTGTATTTGGGCCAGTAAACTGCTTTTTTGCTTTGGTGTAGGGCCAAGCCTGCAATACACGTCCTTATTGTTCATCTGTTGTAACTTTTTTCACCCAAAGTATTTAAATTTTAGATTGTGGCTGTTTCAGTCTCGACTCCAGGGAGTATTTCTGTCTTGACAGGTTGCTGAAAGTTCAGATTTGCCCCAGAAATGGGCCGTGTTTTCTCTTCTGTGGGTTTTGGTAGCTGTAAACTTGAAACTTACAGTTTCAATACTACTGTTTCATAGCTCTTCAGGTCTCTATATTACCTCTGTCTTTGTTTGTTATGATATTTGCTTACTGACTCTTAAAAGTTCTGTGACAAATGTCACCTTTAGACTTTAGAAGATAGGGCCTTTTGCTTGAGCTAGCATCACGTGTGCGTTATTACTAAATACTGTGAGTACTAAGGGTTATCATTTTAGCTTTTCTCCTACTGGTTTTGTATTCTTTTTTTTTTTTTTGAGGCAGAGCCTCAAGCTGTCCCCCTGGGTAGAGTGCCGTGGCATTACAGCTCACAGCAACCTCCAACTCCTGGGCTCAAGCGAGTCTCCTGCCTCCGCCTCCCAAGTAGCTGGGACCACAGGCGCCCGCCACAACGCCCGACCATTTTTTGGTTGCAGCCATCATTGTTGTTCGGTGGGCTAGGCTGGGGATTCGAACCCACCACCTTAGGTGTATGTGGCTGGCGCCTTAGCCACTTGAGCCACAGGCGCCGAGCCTGGTTTTGTATTCTTAAGGGAAATCTCACACTTTTATAAACTGTGGCCTAGTAATAGACTTCCATTTTGCAAGAAGAGAAGAGTTAAACTTTCAAACTTTTAAAATGCTTAATTTCTCCCAGCCTACCTAAAATGGATCAAAACACTAGTAGGCCTACTTTGGCGATTGATAAAAACTGACAGTGCCGTGGACTGCCTCAGTTATAGCCTGCTCTGTTGCTGTGAGGGTGGCTTCTGGGTAGCGCTGGCTGGCTTATAGGACTCACAGTGACATAGCTGGCCTTCTCTGTGGAGGTCATGTCATTCTACATCAGTGCCTGACTACGAAGCAATTCTCTGAGAACCAGGACTGGGGAGAAGGGGAATTCATATATGTTGAACTGCACTGGTAAACAATTGCTAAGAGACAGGCTGGAGGTGGAAGGCTTATAATTAAAACCTCAGAGGGCCTGCTGTGCTGTTAATATGTGAGTTCCTTATAGTAAGATCTGAAATCTTATTTCCAGTGAATTAATAATTGTAAAAGCCCAGCTTTTATTTTATATGGAACCCTTTTATTTGTGTATTGGAAACATTGCTGATCTATGTTTCGGATTGACTCTTTCTACAAAGTTTAAATGGGATCAGGTGGTTTGGGGTTTGGAGATATTTTTTTTTTTTTTGAGACAGAGCCTCAAGCTGTCCCCCTGGGTAGAGTGCCGTGGCATTACAGCTCACAGCAACCTCCAACTCCTGGGCTCAAGCGAGTCTCCTGCCTCCGCCTCCCAAGTAGCTGGGACCACAGGCGCCCGCCACAATGCCCGGCTATTTTTTTTGGTTTCAGCCGTCGTTTGGCGGGTCAGGGCTGGGGATTAGAACCCGCCACCTTAGGTGTACGTGGCTGGCGCCTTAGCCGGTTGAGCCATAGGCGCCGAGCCTGGAGATATTTAAAACAACTTTGACAAGTCTAATTCAATCTCTGCTGTTTTTCTTTTATGTCCTTAGATATAGTATTAGATACTTAGATAGTATTCACTGTATTTTTTTGTTGTAATACTTTTTTAGGGGGTAGAAACAGGTAGAACCCCATCTGAAGGTATCGTCTTCTAAGAATTTTAAATATAAATAGAAAAATAGTAGAACAGTGTATTACACGTAACCCAAAAGGTGGCTCTTTATTAAAAAAAACTGCAGCAATAAAATTTATAGATGGTTAGTCTAATCAAAAAAAAAGCAAGAAAGTACAGACACAAGTAAGAACTGAGAAAGGGACGGAGACATAACATTTAAAGAACCATTGGAGACTATTTGCTCAACTTTTTGGAAACAAATTTTAAAACTTGGGTGAAAATGATAATTTTTAGGAAAATTTAATTTATCCAGACTGACCTCAGAAGAGGTAGAAAATTTAAACGGTTTATTTTTTCACAGAAAAAAATAAAGTTGTCTGAGAGTTACCGCCCCATAGAGCACGTTCAGATGGTTTTACAGAGAACATCCATCAAATATTTAAAGGGCAGATAATTCCAGTGCCATTTAAACTGAGATAAAAATCCAGATTCTTTTTAAGAAGCTACTATCACACCGAAACCAAACCTGAGAGACATTGCACGATAAAGAAAACTACAGGGCTTAAAACTACTTCGGCTTAAGGAAGGAATGTTAGAGATTTCCACTTGGGTTCAGATAGAGATGAGGATATAGGCTCAGCCTAGCGCCTAGTACCAAGTGTGCACTGTTACCGGGTACTTTGGGTGTTATCATCTTAGTTTTTATCCTGCCTTCAGAAGGAAATCCTACCTCTTGGTTTCTTAAGGGAATTTCCACCTTTTTATTGATAGCATCCTAGAAGTTGCTTTATACTTTGTAAGAAGGCAAGATTCAAGCCTTTAAACTTTTCAGCGTTTAATTTCTCCCAGGCTACCTAAGTTGGATCATAAAATGAATAGGTCTACTTTGAGTGGTTGGTTATTGTTTTACATTATTTTACATTGTGTTGGTAGGTACTAGCCAAGGTGGTCAGATGAGATAGGGCAATAAGAAATGTACAAAAGAGGAGAAGGTTTAGAAGTTCATAAATAGGTCAGGCGAGGTGACTCATGCCTATAATCTTAGCACTTAGGAGGCTAAGGTGGGTGGATTGACTGATCTCATGGGTTCGAGACCAGCCTGAGCCAGCGAGAGCCCAGTCTCTAAAAAAATAGCCAGACATTGTGGCAGACTCCGGTAGTCCCTGCTACTTGGAAGGCTGAGGCAAGAGAATTGCTTGAGCCCAAGAGTTAGAGGTAGCTATGACCTGTGATGCCATGGCACTCTACTGAGGGTGACAAAGTGCAACTATGTCTCAAAAGAAAAAAAAAGTTGGTAAATACATATGGGAATGTAGCAGATTTAAAGGTGATATATCAGTGGGGAAAAAGATGAAATATTCAATAAATGGTGTTGGGACAATGGGACAATGGGCTAGCCATGTGGGAGAAAAACGTGGATCTGTACTTCATACCTTAAGCCAGCATAAATTCCAATATTTGATGGAATAAATTCCAGATATATGATAATAATAGTTTGCACTCACTCAGTGTACTGCATGCCAGGTGCTGTAGTAATTTGCTAGCATGTACAATCCTCACAATACCCTGATGAGGTGGTTAACTATTATCATCCCCATTTGTGGATGTGGAAACAGAGGTATTTAGCATGGCAAAACTCACCATAAGCGAAGTCAGAAGACCAACTAGGATAAATATTTGCAACTCATATCATAGGTGAAGGACTAATCTCCTTAATATATAAGAAGTTATCTTGGCTCGGCGCCTGTGGCTCAAGTGGCTAAGGCACCAGCCACGAACACCTAAGGTGGCAGG
>NW_003852469.1:1634247-1642537 GCF_000181295.1 Otolemur garnettii | reverse complement strand
AAAAAAAAAAAAAAAAAAAAAAAAAGAAGTTATATTAATAGAAATTCTAGAAATAAAAAGACTCAACATCCATTGGAAGAATAGGCAAAGATGATGAACAATTTATCAAAAAGGAACTATGTTGGCTTGTAAGCTCAACTTCACTCATGAGGGGAATGCAAATACCATTTTTTATTTTTCAAATGGGCAAAAATCCAGAACTTTGATTACATATCATGTAGGTAAGTTCTCAAGGAAAAAGGCAATATTGTACATTGCCGGCAAGAGTATGAATTGGCTCAACTCTTACGGAAGGCAATTTGGCAATATGTATCAAAAATGTAAATGCATATACCTTTTGACCCAGGGATTCAATTTCTGGGAATTTATCCTAAGGGTACACTTGCAAGCCTGCCAGCTGACGACTGCACCAGGTTATTCATTGCAGCTTTGTTTGCAATAGCTCAAGATTGGACACAACCCAAATGCCCACCAGTAGAGGCTAGTTTAGTAAACCGTGGTTCATTGTCACAAGGGAACATGCAGCTGTAAAAAAATAATGTGGAACATCTGTATGAACAGGTATAGAGAGCTTGCCAAGATATAAAGTTAGGTGAAAAAAGCAAGGTCAGAATGGTACATAGAGGATGCTAATTAGTGTGTAGACAGGGAGGAAGGTAATAACACGTATGTATAAAGAAACTTTGAAAGGACAGCTAAGCAACTAATAGTTGGGGAGGAGGCTACCCAGCAAGATGACAGATGGGACATGTAGACGTTCTCGCTTCGTGCTTTTTTTTAAGAACAAATTTTCATTTTTGTGATATGACTGTGTTATTGAATTAAATAACTCCACTTTGAAGACAATCTCTCTCTGCTGTTTTCAGTGTAATTGACCACCTTTTTATCTTTTGTCATACCTATTTCAAGTTGGTTTTTGTTTTTTTTTTTAAATTTTGCTCTCTTTTTCTTGTCAAGTACATCTTTCTCTTTTTTCCCCTCCAACTTGCTTTTGTAATCAAAATCTACATTTTGGCATGATTTAAAAATCTAAATTTAGAGGGTGAAATTGGAATAAGCTAATCCAAGTCATTTTACATTTCATAAATATTCATTTTTATTGAAGCATCCATTGTGGTGGCATCATTTATACAAAGAACAGATCTCTGGGGACAGATTCCTTCCACTATTATGAAGAAAGCGTTATGTGTGTTTCTTTTATTGTGAGTGATGTACATAGATTTTTTTTAAAAGAAAATTATAGAAAACAGTATTCTTTTTGGAAAAATTTTCCCCAGTGTGCGATTAATTTCTAAATTGTGGGACTCAGACTACGATTTCTCCTTTTTGCCTTCTGCCCACAGCTCTTTGATAATTTTACCTGTTCCACAGTTTTTGGTGTTCCTCCAACATACCTGGGAGAGAGGTCGTCCATACTTCCCCCAAACTGATCCTTACCTCCCTTCCTGGCCTCTTCTGCCCCTTAGGAATCAGCCTTCTGCCTTCCATGCTTCCCTGTTCCCCTTCTCTGTTTGCTCACGTGTTTATACCCATGTGGATGATGCACTCTGATCTTTTTTTTTTTGAGACGGAGCCTCAAGCTGTCCCCCTGGGTAGAGTGCCATGGCATCACGCTCACAGCAGCCTCCAACTCCTGGGCTCAAGCGAGTCCCCTGCCTCCGCCTCCCAAGTAGCTGGGACTACAGGCGCCTGCCACAACGCCTGGCTATTTTTTATTTGGTTGCAGCCATCATTGTTGTTTGGTGGGCCCGGGCTGGGGATTCGAACCCGCCACCTTAGCCACTTGAGCCATAGGCACCGAGCCGCACTCTGATCTTTTAATTTATTCGTTCGTTAAATGTCTACTAACTGCCTGCCTGGGGAAAGTACTGTGTTGTCTGTGTAACCTCCTCTTGCTCCTTCCTCCAAACTTGCCCTGCTCCGCTTCCCTTTCTTCTCTCCTAGACAGATACCTGTGTGCTCATTTGTGAATCCTTGCTCTCTGATCTCCCATTGCTCCTGAGAGGTTTTGTTGCCTGGATCTTGCCCACTCTGTCTTCTCTCCCCACATGATGTCGGGCTCCCTGGAGGGCCAGGGCTATGTCTGATGCTTACTTTGTCCTCTGGTCTACAGCGCCTCACCAAGGGTGCTGCCCACGTCAGGCAGTCAGTATGGTTTGTGGGCATTGGGCAAACTATGATTTAGTTTAATGCTTGAGGGTGGAGACCAAAAAGTAGTCTATTTGTGTGCCCATCGTATGCCCAGTGTAACACAGGGACGTTAACACAGCTGGCCTGTGTCCACGTGGGGCGTGTTCTCTGGATTGTTTTTCCAGTAGTGATGATGGATTTGTGCTGACCTCCTCAGACTTTGCCTCCAGTTACTCTTGGGACCCGTGGTAAGCTCTTTTTGCCAGGATAAGGGGAGTAGAGCCCTCTCATCCTTCCACCTCTGAGCACAGACTTGGGAGGCACCTGCGGCAGCGGTGGGGAAAAGGTGCCAGGCTCAGTGCAGTCCACGTGGGGGCTTGGCCTGGGACCCTCAGGCTTGGGAGTCACTTTGCCTCAGACAGAGGAGGATGGAGAATAGGACACCTGAGCAAGGAATGGGGGGCTAGTTGGGGTAGGAGACATCAGCTTTGGGAGTGGGCGTGAGGGAGCAAGCAGCTAGCAGGCCCCCAGCAAGGACCAGAGTGTGGGGCTCATTGCTGAGCTCGGTCTGGCCCCTGCCTGGGTCCCAGCAGTCTTAGTGACCTGCCCATCTGCCTTGGCAGATGGCAGACCCCTTCCCATCTGGCAGCCGCTGGCTGGTCTTGCCATCCCGTGCCAGGTAAAATCACTGAATCTCTGGCGACATATGAAGAACTTAATTCTGTAAGAAATGACTTCAGGGTATCAATATTGATGCATGAAAATTGTGGATCTTCTATCTGCTACTCTTTCAGCTCTTTTATACCATAAATTCCAAGCTTGAGCTGGGTGTGGTGGCTCAGGCCTGTAATCCCAGCACTTGGGAGGCTGAGGTAGGTGGATTGCCTGAGATCATGGGTTCCGGAACAGCCTGAGCCCAAGTGAGACCTGTCTCTAAAAAAAAAATAGCCGGGCGTTTTGGCAGGCACCTGTAGTCCCAGCTACTCGGGAAGCTGAGGCAAGAGGATCACTTGAGGTTGCTGTGAGCTAAGACCCCATGGCACTCTACCAAGGGTGACCAAGTGAGACTGTGCCTCAAAAAAAAAAAAAATTCTAAGCTTGAGAGAATCACAGTATTTAATGTTGTAGCACTTAACAGTGAATTACCTGAGGGCAGGAGTTGTCTTATTCTCTGTGCCTGGAACACAGTAGGCTGATGGTGAATGCTTTTTGAATGACTGTAGCGTATTACCTCGTGATTTCTCCCAGAAGCAGGCCTCTGCACACTTGCGTGTGTAACTAATACGCACATTATGCACGATGGCGCAGAACAGCCCACACGTGTTTGAATGAGTGACAGAGAGGAGCATAGTGTGTTGAAGAATCTGGGAAGGGTAGGGGTTTGGGGCATGAGCTTGTCATTGTTTTCTGGTTTCCATGTAATCGGTTTTTCCTGTCTCATCAGAAAACTTCATTAGCTAGGTAGAATTTCTGCAGCCAGATGGAAATGTATGTGATGGGAGTGGACTGCATCCTTCTGCCCCGTGACAGGAGGGCTGTCTATCTTCCTGCCAATTCTCTTCTCCTTCCTGGGATCAGAGAGCTGCCCAGGCTGGGCTGCACAGGGCTGAGTTTTGGCCACACTGCCCAGAGCTTTAGCTCAAGAGTTCTAGGGAGCCGTCAGGTCTCCATCAGATAGCAATTCTATCATTTGAGCTTTTATCTGTCTCCTTACATTTTAAGCTAAAATAGGGTACGTGGTCAGGAGTGTTGGGCCACGGTGCTTTCTTTGGCACTTGCCAGTTCCGGGCCTCACTGGCTCAGTCTATGGCTGTCTTCTTTTAGCCTTCTCTGGATGCTTCATTTGTGCTCTCACACCCTCTCCTGTGTGGTTGGGCTCATGAAATCTACATCTCATCTTGCAAAAGTTCTGCCTTTCTGTTGCCAAATACTTAGGGGATGTATATAGGTCTTGCCGCAATCCTAACTCAGTTTTAAAACCAGCCCTAGCATTTCCCTTTCAAAAAACTGGCTACGTATGTTAATTACCCCATTCTGTTGATGGTATTGTTGTCCTCTTGAAGTCCCCAAACCTCAGTCCTGTCATCTTTGATCTTTGTGTCTGTGTTTAAGATGTCCTTCTCCTGTGAGTCTTGGTGGTTCCTTGCCTGGGGTCTTCATCCCCGTGTTAGACACTTAAAGGTCTCTGCTTCTATACCTGAGACTGGCTCCTGCCTTAGCTCCTTCCTCCCATGTTGCTGTGGTCTGAATGCTTTATGTCCCCCCACCAAATTTATGTGTTGAAATTCTAACCCCCAAGGTGGTTGTATTAAGAGGTGGGGCCATAGGGAGGTCATGAGGATGGAGCCCCCACAAATGGGATTAGTGCCCTTAGAAAAGAGAGCCCATAGAGCTAGCTAGTCCCTTCCACCATGTGAGTACACAGGGAGAAGGCTCTGTCTGTGACCCAGGTATTGGGCCCTCACCAGATGCTGAATCTGCCAGCACTTTGATCTTGGACTTCTAGTATCTACTGGAAGAAGACTTGCAGTCAGACATTTCTGTTGTTTGTAAGCTGCCTAGGTTATGGCATTTCGTTATGGCAGCCTCGTGGACTAAGAAAGGGTGTTTTCTTTCTTCCTCAAAGCCTGCCTAGGTCATTCTGGTTCTTTCAAGGCTAAAACTCAGCTTCTTCCACTTCCAACCTGCCTTTTGGGACCATTTCAACTTAGATTTCCCTTAGAGTTGGAGGTGGAGCTGGGGTCCTGGGGCCTTGATTTGTGCTTTCCTTCTGATTCTCTCTGGGGAGATAAAGCATAATCCCTCTCCTGTTTTTGGTGCTCAGTGATAGCTATTTTTTTTTGTTTTGTTTTCTCTTGTGTTTTCTGAACTCTTACCCTGCTGGCATGACCGGAGTTCTTAGATTTCAGCTGCTAAGTTCCTCCTGGGTGGCCTGTCACATGCTCTGGCCATGTAATGAGATACTTGGCTACTTTGATTTCTTAGCTTTTTCTTGACCGGAATCTACATATCCTGTGGGTCAGCTGGAACCTTTTCTGTAAGCTTGGCCCTCTTAAGAAAGGTGACATAAGGCTGTTGCTCAACAAAAGAAAGACATGGTTCCTTATATTTCTGTGGGACTTTGGTATCATTGTGTGTGAGTGCGCCTCTGGTGTTTCTCAGCAGGGCGTATTGCAGACCCACTAGGTTGTTGAATAAGTGTATTAAATCTGCGTTATAATTCAGCAAAGAGTGGTAATAGTAAAACTGGAAGAAATGCTCTGGCAATATGTTTTTACAAATATATTTTATTCCATTAAAAAAATGAAGAATACAATGTAAGAGCATTGAATGTCTTCCCAGAGCATGTGTGTAAAATGAATTCTTTTGAAAATGTTACCCTGGTAAAATAATAATGTTAGTGTTGTATTTTCCTTTGTAAATTTGTCATATTTTTACCTTTGCTTTAAAAAATATATATATATTTTTAGTTTACTGTTAGGTAATTTATAGTTTGCTTAGGTCAAATGCAATGTAAAAAATTAAAACATGCGTTGTTCAGATGAGGCCATAAATTATTCTTGGCTTGGACTGAAAAAAACCTGATCTTTTAACTTGTACCCAGAAGGGAAGAGTCATGAAAATGAAGTACTTTGAGAGAATTCATAGCTTTCCAGCTGGAGAAAATGCAACCTGAAGTAAAAAAAATCTTGACTATATTGTCATTAGCAGATGAAAAGGAAACCAGGTTAGAGTTTGTAGAATGAAGTAGCCGTTTGTCAGACAGAGCCCGGCAGAAAACGCTGCACTACTGGAAGCCTGCATCGCCCCCTCTGCCTAGAACCAGTTTGTAAAGAGCTACGTCATCTTGCAGCCAGGCCTCTGCAGGAGCTGCCGCTGTCCCTGGAGTGTGTAGCTGACAACTCAGCATTCCTCAGATGTGTGTACAGGCCGGAAGAAGCCCTCCCCGGGGACTGTAGTGGGCCCCAGGGGCAGGGGAGCTCAGGCAGTCTGTCCCTGACAGCCCCACGCACTTGCTGGGAAACCGTGGAACAACACAGGAACAAGCTTCACCCACCTGCCAGCCCACTTTAAAAAGATAACTTTTTAAAGAAATACTTCTTCTTCTTTAGGATTATGCTCTAAGAAGCTGTATGGATTAATTTCAATATATGGAATAATTATTTTCTGGTGGAGGTTAGGCATTGAATGAGTAGGAATAGGTTGGTGTGTTTTGGGGAAACACACACCTGATTTAAGCTATGTAAGTGCATTTCCACGTGTGGATGTGAGCCAAAGGATTTCTGTTAATATAATGATGGAACTCAGCCTAACTATTTTAGTTTATTAAAAACCAGATGGTTATACATTTTATTTTTCAGAATAAAAAGGTTTATTAAAGAGCTGAAGCCTAGGCTTTATTTGATATATGTGGATCACTAGGAAGGTTTTTAGACAGACCGTGTTATGGTCTGTTATTTCACTTCTAAGACTCACAGTCAGCAGCGTCCTTTCTGATTTACTAGTGCAAGTTTCAACTTGCACAGCTGACCGGTTTTTGTGGATTTTACATTTCTTGGTTTTTGTGTATCCAACAACTTTTGTAATGACCCGTGTATAAATTTGCTTCAGGACATGTAGCAAATTGACACAGTTTTAGCAAGGAGGACTTGCTGCTGTTTACTCTGTATGGTCATGTTAAACTAATCAGGAAGGAATCGGGTGGTCCCTGCTGTCCTCTCTGGCTTCTCCTCCCAGTGGCTCTGGGAATGTCCCCTTCTCCTGCCACACGCCTGCTCCTCCTTGGCCTGTGCTGAGATGTGCCTTCTTGCCTCAGGGCCTTTATTACCAAATCTTTGATTTTGTTTATATTTTTGCCTAAAGTTTGATTTTTAAGTTTTGAATGGTTTTTAATCTTTTCCCAACTTCCCAACTTATGTTCAGAGCCAGGAGATTATTCTTCAAAACCTTTCTCCAAGCACATCTCCTGGGTGCGGGCCACAACAACAATGGGGACATAACCTAACAAACAAATAATGTCACCTAATCATTTGTACCCTCATATTAATCTGAAATAAAAAACATGAAAAGCAAAAATGAAAAAAACGAGAGAGATTATAACTGTGGAGAAAATATAATTACCTATAGGGGTCTTATGAAAAGAATTCGGGTAAGTTAAATAACACGGAACATGTAAATATGGTCCTTCATTAAGGAGGCTGAAGGAAAACTAAGATCTGTAAGTTTTATGAGTCTATAATCAGCATTTTTAAAACTGAAAGGTTTCAACAAAAATTCTGTTAATAACATGAACCTCAAGGGATGGTAAAATAAATAAAATTACCTAACGAAACAAAATGAAATGTTTCTCCACATTTATAAAATCACACCCATGGGCCAGGTACAGTGGCTCACCCTTGTAATCCTAATACTCTGCGAGGCCGAAGTGGGTGGATTGCCTGAGTTCATGAGTTTGAGACCAGCCTGAGCCAGAGTGAGACCTCGTCTCTAAACAAATAGCTGGGTGTTGGACGCCCCTGTATCCCTTTCAGACTGGTGTCTTCTTTCACGTAGCAATATGATTTAAGTATCTTCTACATCTTTCCCCGGCTTGGTAGCTGATTTCCTTTTGTAACTGAATAATACTTGTTATTTCTTTTTGTGGACACGCTGTAGTTTGTTTATCCATTCACCTGTTGAACGGATATGTGGATCACTTATAGGTAGGTCTACAATTCCACCTTATTCCTTTGGCAATTATGAATAAGGCTTCTATCAGTATTTTTGTGCAGGTTTTGTGTGGACGCAGGTTTTCAACCCATTTGGGTAAATGCTGCAGAGTGTGATTTTGGAGTCATGTGTTATGAGGATGTTTAGTTTTATAAGGACCTGCCAAACTGTCTTAAAGTAGCTGAACCATTTTGTATTCCCGCCAGCAATAAAGGGGATGCCTGTTGCTCCACATCCTCACCGGCACTTGGTGTTAATCAGTGCTTTGGATTTTAGCTATTCCATAGAGGTATCTGATTGTTTTAATTGACGAATTGCTGCCATTACACACGCTTTAGGTAGTAGATCTACCTTCCTGACCTGATTTTCTTACTGTTGTTTGCTTTGCTGAATGTTCGCCTGCTGGAATGAGATGTGACTTAGTGGTCTGCACAGGATCTAGGGGAGTGTC
>NW_003852469.1:1591967-1634163 GCF_000181295.1 Otolemur garnettii | reverse complement strand
TGGCATCACAGCTCACAGCAACCTCCAACCCCTGGGCTCAAGTGAGTCTCCTGCTTCAGCCTCCCAAGTAGCTGGGACCACAGGCGCCTGCCACAATGCCCGGCTGTTTTTTGGTTGCAGCTGTCATTGTTGTTTGGTGGCCTGGCTGGATTTGAACCCGCCACCTTAGGTGTATGTGGCTGGCACCTTAGCCACTTGAGCCACAGGCACTGAGCTGTGATGACACTTTAAATTGTAGTTGCGTATTCACATTTTGTTTTCTCTAAGGAAGTTTTAAAGTGTTCAGCTTTGACGAGCATTTTCACTTTGCTGAAAATTAGCCGGTGGAGAGATAAATAAGGACCTGGGTCCTTAGGTTAGGAATTAAGTGAATATGCTCCTTCAGTCACTGGAAGGTAAACTACTGTGGTTTTGTGTTTATTGATTATTGGTCAGTAGAGATACTATGTCCTGCATCTCCGTGTACACACTGTATTCCGGAACGTGGCTCTTGTTGATAATACCCGTCTTTCTTCTCTTTGCAAACTTCTTACCTGTCACTTCCTCCTCCCTTGGTGAGGCCTTTAGACTCTTTCTGCCTTAACCCATTTTGACTCTTGCCCCCTGTGGATTCCTAACCCTTATTTTCATTTCTGCTCACTCAGCATGTAGTCATATTGTTAGAAGACTTCGTATGTTGTGTTTTTATTGTTTAAGCCTATCATAGTGATTTAACTTTAATGTGTGTATATATTTCTTTTGTAATGGTGTTGTGAGCCCAGGTGAGGGCTCACTTACTTATTCAGATCCCCCACACAGAGGCATGTTTATGTTACACAGTAACTACTGGTTAAATGAATGAATGAATGATTGAGCTTATACTCTGTGTAATATTATGTTTGGAAGTTGTCTGTTCAATAAAATCCTTTTAGTATAGTGCAGGTCAATAGATACTAATATTAATGAATCTCCATACATGGATGCTGTGTTTTTAACTTACCTTCCAGGCGAAACCATCCATCTTTAGCAATTTGATTATGATTGCTATGTATGCCCAGTGGCTGACTTTCCAAATAGTTAGAAGACAGGAGCTGAGTTCTTAGCTTCTGCATAACAATTTGTGTTCAATATTTATGGAAGAGAAGTCTTTCTATAAATATGTAAGACCATTGGTGAGTGAAGGAAATGGCTCCCAGTATGACAGAGGAAAATATCATAAAAAGATTCACCGTTGGCTCGACGCCCATAGTATAGCGGTTACGGCGTCGGCCACATACACTGAAGGTGGCGGGTTCGAACCCAGCCCGGGCCAGCTAGACAACAATGACAACTACAACAAAAAATAGCTGGTGTTGTGGCGGGCACCTGTAGTCCCAGCTACGTGGGACGCTGAGGCAAGAGAATCGCTTAGGCCCAAGAATTTGAGGTTGCTGTGAGCTATGACGCTACAGGACTCTACCCAGGGTGACATAGTGAGACTGTCTCACAAAAAAAAAAAAAAAAAAAATCCACCATTATCTTCAGTTTCTTTGCGGTTGTGTTTACATAAAACAAAATTTTGTGCTAGAATGAGAAGATGATTTTATGATCTAACAGGTTCCATGAAGAGCTGCCTTTCGGTGACCAGTCCTGGTGTGACCTCTCCAGAGATCACATAGCAATACGCACCTCTGGATTTATTGAGGTTGCAATGTTCCTTTAGCATCATCCATATTTTTCTCCCCAGGGTACCACTTTCCTCTCTTTTCTTAATACCAAGATATGGAAACTCGTTTACGCCGCGGTGTGTGATGCCGGGAAGTGGAGGCTTGTTTATAACCTCTCTCTGCGGGACCTTTCCCGGCCTCAGGGAGACGTTTGCTGCCTCTGTACCAACAGGTGTGAGTCTGAACCGCACGTTATGTGCTTAGGAGCTGCATGACTTCAGATGAATTTGCCTCAGTTTCCTTCTTTGTACGACACGAATGTCAGCTGTTACTTCACAGGGGGACTGCTGGGAGTAGATGACACAGTGGGGAAGTGGCTGAGGTGGTGCCGGCTCCTGTCAGGTGAATGGAATGTTTCCCTTGCAGTGTGGTGTATCCAGTGGGGACATTGAGGACACAGCTTATGCCATGCTGTTGTCCTGTTTTGTACGAGTAGCTGATGGCCCTGTCACATCCCCACACTCCCTGGAGGAGCGCGGGGTGGGGCCGGGAGGCAGCCAGACCTCAGCTGCACTCTGAGTTTGCCCAACTTGAGTCCAGCCTGCCTTTTGGATGGACCGGCCCTGGATCTACTCCAGAGGCAGGGAGGTTGATTAGTACTTAAACCTGTAATCCTCCCATCCTCCCATCTTTTGGGAAAAGAGTCAGATGATTTTTGGTGGCCAACTTGTGTGTGCAGGGACGCAGCCCCCACGCCCTGCACTTCCTGGAGCTGGGGCCCTTCCTCACTGCCCAGGTCAGCTGCTTGCATGTGCGTTTCTCTGTCGGCCAGTGAGCTCCCGTCAGTAGATGAGACCAGGCCAAGGCTGGGAGTTCCCTTCTGCGTGGCCGAGCCTGCAGTGGTCAGCCCCAAGGTGCCTCACTGCCTCCAGCCCATTTTCCCAGAGTCCACATCTTTCCCAGGGTGTCTGCATGTGGCTCCGAGAGGGCGCACAGAAGGCCCAGGGAGGTTGTGGGTTCCCAATGTTTAAGGCTAGAGTGTGTGAGGTGCCTCTAAGGATGTATATGGGAATAGTCTTTAGAAAAGCAAAGGAATGTTCCAGAAATTGAGAGAGCCGAGAATATAAAGAGGAAGGGGCCAGTGAGCCACAACCATTGGGTTTGGCAACGGGGATGGGTGAGGAGGGGGCACAGCCAGTGGCCGTGGCCAGTGGGGAGCCATGGGGAGGAGCCCAATCCCTCTTCTCTTTCAACAGCTTCACTGGAAAGGAAAGGAAATAGGGCAACAGTCGCTTAAGTTTAAACGGGATGTAGTTTTTAAAGATGGGAGAGACCACCTGTAATCCTAGCACTCTGGGAGGCCAAGGCGGGTGGATTGCTTGAGCTCACAGGCTCGAGAGCAGCCTGAGCAAGACTGAGACCCCATCTCTACTAAAAACAGAAAAACTGAGGCAAGAGGTTCACTTGAGCCCAAGAGTTGGAGGTTGCTGTGAACTGTGACGCCGGGACACTCTACCCAGGGCGACAGCTTGAGACTCTGTCTCAGAAAAAACAAAAGATGGGAGGGACTTGGCAGTGTGTGTATTCTGAAGGGAAAGATCTGAGAGGTTGTTGAGGAAAATAGATGCATTTAAATTGGCACCACTTTTTGCCATCTTACACGTGGAGTCTTACCTTCCATCCCGACTACCCGTCTTTTGGTTTTGTTTTCATGGGTATTTCCTGGCTCCTTTCCACCCCTGCCCACCGTAGGTTTCTGACTGCTCATCTATGAGTGGGTTTCTCACACTCCTGCCGTGGAATCAGGGTACAGAAGCTGCGGCTTATGCTTTTAGGAGGAGACCGGTGGTGTCACTGGTCTCGTTCCTCCATCCTCAGCCACCTGTTAACCCTTCCTAATTACCTTCAAATTGTTCCTGCTGAATGTACGTGTGTCAAGACGTATCTTGGCTGTTTCATTCAACCTGCATTGTTGCTAATTTTTTCACTTTTACGCTCAATTCTTTGACAGTTTTGGGATGTAAGCCTAGCCAATTTCTGTCATGGGCAGTGATACAGGAAATGAAACTCACAAAATAAACTTTTTTTTTTTTTTTTGAGACAGAGCCTCAAGCTGCCCCCCTGGGTAGAGTGCCGTGGCATTACGGCTCACAGCAACCTCCAACTCCTAGGCTCAAGCGAGTCTCCTGCCTCCGCCTCCCAAGTAGCTGGGACCACAGGCGCCCGCCACAATGCCCGGCTATTTTTTGGTTGTAGCCATCATTGTTGTTTGGCGGGTCCGGGCTGGGGATTTGAACCCGCCACCTTAGGTGTACGTGGCTGGCGCCTTAGCCGGTTGAGCTATAGGCGCTGAGCCCAAAATAAACTTTTGACAGAGAACTCATGTAAGCCCGAATGGGAAAATTTAGTTATTGTTTCCCAGCAAGTACACTGGGACTGGTTGTTTGGACAGGGAGAGTTGAGTACACGGAAGATGTCTCTACAGTTTCACGACTTTGTTTTTCGTTCTTTCTCTTTCCTGTCTTCCCTCCTTAGCTAGTTTACTGCAGAGTATAAAAACCATGTTGGAGGCAAGGCTGGAAGTTGGAATTTGGGTGCTTCCTGGGGACCCCATCCCCAAGCCAGACTGGTCACTGGGACTCTGCCCTTCACACTTGCTGATCCCCATGGGGACCTTGCCCTGCCTGGCTGTGCCTCCTTCTCAGAGCCATGTGCTTCAGTGGGGATGGGAACTATTGTCTGTGACCCTCTGGGGCTGGCAGCAGCTGTGGTCTCCACCCTGAGAAGGTCTGAGTTGCCAGCAGAAGGCAGCAGTAGCTGGTCCTGGTCGCCTTCCCAGCTCCCAGCCTGTCTGCTCCTAAGAGCTGGCTATACTCCTGCCCTTCCGATAGCCCTGTTCTTCCGCATTTTCTGGGATACTTTGATGAAAAACCATGTCTCCGTTTCTCTTTCTCTCTTTTTGGTTAAGCCAGTCTAACTTGGATTTTTTTCACTTGTAACTAAACTAGTATAGGTGCCCTCTTTGTCCTTAACTCAAGGTTTGTCTTGATGGAAGACAAGAATGGAATCCAATGAAAGTGAATGAGAACCCCCAGTTTTAAAGCAGCAGTCCCAGCTAGCTTTGCCAAGAGCAAAGGTCCCGCCATGGTGCGGCTCCTGCCTGGGCAGCCCATGGGAAGCCTGGCCTGCCGCCATCCCTGGGATTGGCTTCTTCTTTCGTATCCTTCCCCCGCCCCCTCCCACACAGGTGTAAATTTCAGGAACCAGGTGAATGGTAGTACCTGGTTCAGTATATGATAGGTGCTTCTGTTTATTTCTAGAAAAATAATAGGCTGTCACCACCATTATTCATTTCCCATAGCAGCAGTGGCATTTTCACATGTATAAACTAGTTGCTTTGTGGTTAAACTCAACTAAGTGTTGCATCATAGAGGTTTTGGTCCCCGTAGCCCTGCCCCCAACTTTAAAGAAAACCTTGATTAGCCTTCCATGTTTGGTGCTTCAGAGCTGATAACCATGGGATTCTTGGCTCATTCAAGGTCTATAAAGCCACTTAAAGCCTTCCCTTCATGGCCATGCTTGTTCTCCTGCAGCCCTGTGGGATGACCCCTGCGGGTGGACTCAGGAGCTCTGGGTTTTGGCGCTGCTACTAATTTGCTGTGCAGCTTTGAGCAATTTACTTACCTTCTCTGGTCACACATTCGCTTACCTATAAAAAGTGCTTGCAAGCAAAATTCCTGAAGGTTCTTTTTCTATTCCTCCCGACCTGTGCGGTGCTTCTAAGCACTTTCTTTGTATTATGCTTAGCACTTCCTCTATTCCCTACAGAATAAACCTCCTTCCCTCGGAAGCCTATGGATTGTAGCTCTAAGCCCCGCATCTTTCTTGCCTGGTCTCACTTGCTGTTTTCCCCTTTGTCTTTCTCTCTGTTCTTTTTTTCCTCTGGAGGCAAAGCCAGAGAAAGGAAAAAAGTGGAGGTTTGCGCATGGCAGCTACTACAGTCCCTGACAGTCTCTTAATCTGCAGAAGTTACTTTGGCAACCGTGAACCCATATCCCTGCCTCTGAACTAACTTTATCCTTCCTTATTATTTCATTTTGATGGGATGGCTTCTTACAGATTTTTTAAAGAAAAATCTAGTTTTCTTCCTGAATTTCTTAAAGAGACCAAATGTATTTTCTCCATCTGCATTCTTGAAGCAGACTTCACAGAGGGGGAGAGGCGTGCGGTGGTGTCCTCGGGGAGCAGCGGTCGGCTGTGCGTGGACCTTGCTCTTGGCCAGAGGTTGGTTGTGTGCCAGCCTGCGGCTGTGTTTCCTGAGTGTGACGCAGATTAGCAGCTTTCCCTTCCAAAGACTAGTCTCCCCCGTCTCCCAAACTGCAGAAGGCTGTGCAGGGAGGCAGAGTCCTGATACGCTGTCACTTTTGACAGAGAATTAGCGAACAGAAGACAGACTCAGGCCAAGTTTGGATGTCATGACAGAGATTGAAGCAAAGGGAAGGGGAGGGCCAGGCAGATCCAGCTTGAGGGCAGTCACACGAGGCATCAGGAAGGGTGTGATCACATGGGAGTGAGGGCAAGACCGGCTGCTCTGGGTGGTTCCACGTGGAGGCCTGGCACCCCTTTGGGGGTCTGAGCCTGGTATCCTACAGCTGACTTAAGTCATCTATCTGTCATTTGGAGCCCCCTGCTCATGGGTTCAAACCCCAATTCTATACCACAAGAATCCAGAGCTCTCCGTGAGGTTTCCCTGAATGTGTGTTCCTGTTGTCACAGTTGCCTCCACCTCTCCGTTCCTGCATCCCCAGCGACTTTCATACTGAATTGATCCCTTCAGCGTTTTCTACCAAAACCTCAACCGTAACACAGGAGGATGCGCAGACGTTTCTTAAGATCTGGGCAGAGTGACGAAGGAGGGGCTGTGTTGATGCAACACAGAAAGAGGGGACCTTGTCTGGGCCACCCTGCCCCCAGCGCCTGGGCTTCTCTCTGGCCCTCTACAGTTTGCAGGGCGTGGCCACCAGCCTCTCCTCCCAGTCCTCCTTTCTTTCTCCCTCCTTTTAAGAGAATGTAAATCTTTCATCCCATGAAATAGGTGGAGCATTTCTATTTGCTGTGGGTCCTAGCTATCATCCGTGTTCTGAGGGGCTCACCTTGAACTTCAAAATCCTGTGGAGGAACCTTCTCAAACAAAGACAAGTGGGCTTTGTACACATTGACCTTGGGGCTTCACTGAGCACCAAATTAGGTAGGAAAGAGGTGGGGGAGGGGATGGTGAGAAGCGATAGGACTTGGGGGGCCCTCCCTGTGGTCACCTGTGAAGACAAGGACTGTGTCAGCTTCACCATTTGAGCCTGGGAGCACCTACCAACAGAGTGGAAATTCTGTCAATATTTCCTGAACTTAGAGATGTGCTCAGCACGGTGCTAATGGATGATGAAAAAAGTTAATAATTGTTGCCCTTAAGGAGTTTATAGTCTAGTCAGGAGGACAAAAATAACACAGATGAGAATAATTAAGCCTGAATCTAGTGGCACTGACAGGGGAGGGGGTGCATTTACCAAGAATTTGGAAGCCATAGTTACATTCTTTGTTGTGTATTTGGCATTTAAATAAAATTGTGACTCCTATCCAAGTTATCACTCATTTAGATACTGTTTTTTTTTCCATATTAAAATTAAAAATGTAAAGCCATATTTTCAAGATTTTTAAAGGGCACAGAAGATTGTGAATTTCATTGTAGCGTCGACAAATGACAATCTAGTTTTAACAAGTTACTTTGAATTTAGTAAAATCTAAAACTTTAGTTTTCTGGCTAATATTTTAAAGGAGAGATAGTTCCATGGGGGTATTAGGATAAAATACTGTTTTGGGGTATGTGACACATTTCCTTGTATTTTTAAAATCTCTTGGGTATTTTAAGGGAAATTTAATCCATCTGATTTTGATCCAAATATAATTTACTCACAATAATGGAGAAATATTTGATATCCAGAGCTATCTATTGATGCTCTTAAAGCTCTTCTCCTGGGAAATAAGAAATCACATTTTTCCAAGAGTGAATCACAAACCTATAATGTCTAATTTTTCTGCTTATTTAACAAAGCCCGAGTTAAGTATGAAATTGCACAATTCCAGATCAGTTATTTTTTAATTTTTTGAGTCTTTCTTTTAAACCATGCAAAGGACATTTTCTTCAAAGAGATTTTCTTTTTCTTATCCTGACAATTTTATCTCCTATCCTGGTTTTTTTTTTCCACCCCAAACAATGATTTTGGATGATTTAAGGTAATAACACAATTTTGATGTCTGTGGATTAATGGTGTCGGTATTCAAGATGTTTCAGACCTGTCAGAAGCTTGGAAATAGCATTTAAATGTGTTGCTTAATTTTAATTTTAAAACACTTTCTCTGAGAATTAGATATCAGTCCTAAGTGAGTACTTTGAGTTTAAAACAGAGGGTTTAGGGCGAGTTACACATTTTTCATTCTTAAGACCTGAAATCTATTTACAAATAAAATAGAGGTCTGTATATCAGTATTAGATTTTGGAAGTGAAATGCCAAGAACTTTGGCATTGTCACCTTCTAAGATGTCTTGGGCCAGCTGGGAATGGGGGGTGGGCAGGCCCTGGGGCTTCAGCAGCCTTGCTGTCCTGGGATGCGATTTCTTGAGCCCCTCTGACTTCCCTCTGGGCTTGTTCTGACTTCCAGATCCTGACTTCTGGCCGCCCAAGGGTGGTGATGTTCCCAGCTTCCTCTGACCTGAGCTTACAGGTTCCCCTTGTAGCCAGGCAGGGGCCTGCTCAGCTCTGCGGCCCTCTCCTGCCCCCTGCTGCTCGCAGGAACCCGCAGTGACACCCCTGCCCCCTGGCCTGTCCTGCACCCTCTGGACCTGGAATCTGATGCCGGAGCATGGCTGAGTCTTCTTTTCTACCTTTCTTTAGTTCCTCAAACAAATCTTAGGCAGACAGATCTTCCTAAATATCATTCCCCCTGAGACGATCAACTCAGTTGTTGTGGTTGGCTGCACAGACTGCCTGGGTTCAGCCATGCCACTACTTAACTCTGACTGTGGTCAAGCTGGTTCAGCTCTCTGGTAGGTATTATCATCAGGAAGAATAAATGAAACAGTAAGTATTTAGAACAGGGTGTGGCAGACAGCAAGGGCTACAGAAGTAGTAGTTACTGTTTCATTTATCACCTCCCAGTTTTAGGATTTGCTATAGACCAGCATTTCCTAAAGCGAGACTGATTCATCACACAAGAGGATGTTAGCTGGTTCAAGGGCATGGCTTTAAAGACCGCTAAGCCACAGTGAGAAACAATTCCTCGTCTCAGCTCTCCTGATTACATCAGGTGGAAGTGTCTGTCTGGTACTAGAATGTTTTTTACCTTTCTTCAACACTTGGAGAAACCTCCTGCCTTTGGGTTCCTTTCAGCGCCCTTCCCGTTCCATAGTGCTGACTGTCATTCCTCGCAAGGCCTCCTTTGAAACTAACATCATCTTATTAACCTGAAAAAAACAAAATAGTGTCAGTTATGAGACCTCCCCACACCTCACTCTAGGCTCCTCCCTGTCCCCCAGACTCTCTTGTGCATATCACCAGTTCCATTTATTGGAGTGCCATTTCTTAGTTTATGATATCTATAATTAAAAAAAAATGCTAAAGCAGAAATTCTGAGGGCGGGTCGGCCATCACTGGGCAGTCTGGCTAAAACAGAGGCCCGCTGGGAGTGTGCAGAAAGGTTCCGTGGCCAGCTGAGGACTTTTGCTTAGCATGATGTTTTTATTTTTATTTATTTGTTTATTTTTTTTTGAGACAGAACCTCAAGCTCTCCCCCTGGGTAGAGTGCCATGACATCACAGCTCACAGCAACTTCCAACTCCTGGGCTTAAGTGAGTCTCCTGCCTCAGCCTCCCAAGTAGCTGGGACCACAGGCGCCCACCACAACACCCAGCCATTTTTTTGGTTGTAGTTGTCATTGTTGTTTGGCGGGCCCAGGCTGGATTCGAACCCGTCAGCTCTGGTGTATGTGGTTGGTGTCTTAGCTGCTTGAGCTATAGATGCCAAGCCAGCACAAAACTTCTATGGAAACTGTATAATGTCTTCTAGGTTCTTCCATGTCTTTGCAAGGGATAATATTTCCTTCCTTTTAAAGGCTAAATAATATTCCATTGTGTATGTATACCATAGTTTCTTTATCCATTTTTCTACTGATGGACACAGGTTGATTCCAAGTCTTGACTCTGGTGAATGCTTGCTGTAGTGAACATTCTGGAGTGCGGGTAACACTTTGACATGCTGAATTCATTTCCTTTGGATGTATACCCAGAAGGAAGATTGCTGGATCATATGGTAGTTCTGTTTTTAATTTTTTGGAGGACCCTCCTTACTGTTTTTCATAATGGTTGTATTAATTTACAATCCCATGAACAGCACAGAAGGGTTCTTTTCTCCACATCCTCATCAACACTTCTGATTGTCCAGCCTTTTGGTAATGGACGTTTTTACCGATGTGACGTTAAGGGTCCACAGTGTTCTTGCTGTATCTCTGCCTGATTTTCCATTGTCTTCCTATCCTCTATTCCATTTATTCCTACTGCAGTCATTATTATTTCTTCTTTAGTTATATAGGAGTGTCAATTTTTTTCATATATTTGTGATTTTTTTCCATTTTTAAAATCTATATTGACTTTTATTTATAGTCCATTTATTTGTAGTCCATTGTGGTTAGAAAACACACTTCTTATGAGTTAAGCATTTTAAATTCATTGAGGTTTGTTTTATGGCCTAACATATTGTCTTTGGAGAATGTTTGGTGTGCACTTGAGAAGCATGTGCTTTCTGTTTGTGGGTGGAGTGTTCTGTAGATATCTGTTGAGACTGGGTGGCTTATCCCATCAGTTGAGTCTTCTGTTTCCTTGCTGTTGTTTTCTGTAGTTGTCCTAGCTTTTGATGAATGAAGGGTTTTGGTCTCCATCTATTATTATTGAGTTGTCTATCTCTTCAACTGTTTCAGTTTCCCCTTGATGTATTTTGGGGCTCTCTTGTTAAATTGACCCTTTTGTCATTATAACATGTCCTTCTTTGGCTCTAGTAACAAGTTTTGTCTTAAAGTCTGTTTTGTCTATTTTAATAGCGTAACCACTCCAGCTTTCTTTTGGTTATTGTTTGCATGACATATTTTCCCCATTTTACTTTGAACCTATCTGTGTCTTTGAATCTAAAGTGCAACTCTTATAGGTAGTATATAATTGGATCATGTTTTAAAATTTTAATCCATTCTACCAGTCTATGTCTTTTAATTGGAGTGTTTAATTCATTTAAGTTTAATGTAATTACTGATGAGATAGGGATTACTTCTTCTATTTTAATATATTCTGTATCTGTTTATAATTTTTGCTCTCTGTTCTTCCATTACTGCTTCCTTTTGTGTTAAATAGTTTCTGGAGTAATATTTTAATTACCTTGTCTATATATTTTTGAGTTATTTTTCTTAGTGGTTGCCCAGGGGAAGACAGTTAACATCTTAATTTATAACAGAGTAATTAAGATTAATACATGGGAATGTAAATTAGTACAACCATTATGGAAAACAGTAAGGAGGGTCCTCAGGAATTCAGATTAATTCCTCCTGGCCTGCAGAGGACAGGAAAAAAAGGGGGGGAAGAAACAAATTAATTTCAATAGTATACCAAAACTTTGTTCCTAAAGAAATATTTCTGTTCTGTTTCTCCTTTACCCTCTATTATGTCTCACATATTACATCTTTATATATTTGTATGCTTATCAACATAGATTTATAAAAACAGCCTTATGCTGCTGTCATTGGAGAAAAATGGCACATTTATACCACTTGTAATATTTATTTCTGCAGTTACCTTTATTTGTACTTTGTTCATATAGATCTAATTTACTGTCTAGTGTCTTCTCACTTCAGCCCAGAGGAGAAGTTCCCTTATTATTTTTTATAGGGCAGGTCTGCTAATGAACTCTCTGTTTTTTGTTTTTGTTTTTTAAATATATGGAGCATCTTAATGTCTCCCTCATTTTTAAAGAATAGTTTTGCTGATAGAGAATTTTTGGTTGGCAGTTCCCCTCCCCCTGCACTTTGTGTTATCCCACTGCCTTCTGGCCTCCATGGTTTTCAGTGAGAAATCAGCTGTTAATCTTCCTGCCTGGTCACTCCTCCCATGCTGCTTTCAAGATTCTGTCCCTGTCTTTGGCCGTCAATAGGCTGATTGTGAATTACAAATTCACTGTTACTCTGCCCACATTTCATCATCCCTATTTGGAAGAATGGCATGGAGCACTCTTGCTAATGCTTTAATTCAACCCTTATGACATCTCTGTAGCATTTCCCTTACCTATCAACTTTGGGATTTAGCCATATGTGATTTTTTCATTATCATATTTCTTGGTTTATGGAACTTCAGAGTGGCATTTATGTGATCCATTGTGACTCCTCAATAGATTTGTTGAATACTTGCCCATGGAAAGGTCCATGTAAGGCAGGCTTCCCATTTTCTTAGATAAGTGACACATGGTCCTGTGAGGATGACACTTTTGCTTGGTAGAGCACATATATTCAAAATTAACTACTGTGCAGTTAGGATGAAGGTATGTTGTGTGGATAAACAGAGTATTTTGGGAGCTCAGGGTAGAAAGTCATGGATTTTCCATTTGGTAGATGAGTAAACTGAGCATTAGATAGATTAAGCAGTTTGAGGGCTTGGGGTTACCTAAATTAGAAAGTGACAGAACCAACAACTAGAACTCACTGTTCTGGGGTTCTTTCTGTGAAACCATGGTGATTATCTAGAGTGTGCCTATTTTCTATTTCCAAGCATCATGCATGCAAAAACTGATTTCTTAAGCCACGTCAATGTGTGAAACATAGACTGGCTGTTTTGCTTCAAAATGTGCGCATGCTATAAATAAAAATAAACACCGTTCATTTACGCTTATTAGATTGCACTAGTATGAGTTTAGTAATAAGCAAGTGACTATGTTGAACCTTGAGGTGACAAAATATAAAAAGATACTTAATTTTATTAAATTCACTCTAGATTATTTTTTTCCCTCTTTTTATTGATATTTCTCTTTTGCAAAGAGCCCTTCCAGTAAAATTTTACATAGGTAAAGCTGATGTTAGAGTCTCCTTGAAAATAACAGTGACTGATCAATCAGAACTATATTCATTCCCCATAGGATAAAGCCTGACTTTTTTGGGCATACAGTTTTAATTTTAATCTGCATGCTTCCTTTTTTCTTCTCCCATGATTCTTTGCAGCAGGACAAGGAAAAGCAAGTCTTATAAAAAGAAATACAGTATGTGGTGCTTATTAAAGTTACATACATCTCTTCTCACAGGAGAATTTTGATTCACTGCAGGTTGTGCATATGTCGCATATGGACATTTCTAGGGAGCAGATTCCTTATCGCCGAGCAGTGAAGGGCGGGTAGTACTCCATTATTGCTCCAGGAACATGTTAGTAATGATTGTGCAAGGTAGGATACCATGAAATCTGTAAGGTGATTTGGCAGAAGCCGATGCTGTGGGTGCCAGGATTTGGGTACCGTACCACAGCTTCCTGTTTTCAAATGTATTAATTGATCCGCAAAGGACATCTTTTGGAGACAAGAATTCAGACAGACTGGCACAGCCTGGACCTCGGCCAAGACTGCTCGGAAGGTTGCCATACTGGGAGCAAAAGAGTGAGAGAGAGAAAGAGGGAGAGAGAGGGGCAGAGGGAGAGCTGAGGGAAGAAAAAAAGGCAAGACTTGGCACAGCTCAGTCAAATCAGCTTCTTTTGTCTGCTTTCTCGGCTCGAGCTTCAGGAAAGAAAACCGTCCTGGGGTACAGAAAAACTCAGAACTTTTTGGTTTTCAAACTTAGAAGGCTTTTTAAGTCTCTTGGGCTATTTGAAAGTGTTGGCACATACAATGACGTTTAGTCACCAGTATTAAGGGAAATAAAAGCCTTTTTCAAAATGAAGCTTCCACAGTGTCCATGCATTTGGGAAATACTGTATTTGATTTTTTATTTTTTTATTTTTTGCATGTATGATTATACCATGAGAGACAGGATTAACATAGAAGATGGCAAAGGCAAATTTCTAATTAGAGAGAGTATTAATTTTCTACAAAAATAAAGTGTGTTCATCAGTACAAAACCTGCTTTCAAATCAAATCAGACCTCCTTCGGAATGTGTTCAGAACGTAAGTTTTTTTAGATTTTATTTTGCTTTTTTCTCTTCCCATGTGTAGACACTAACTTTTCCAGGAGCCTCTCTGAGATTGTGTGCAACCCCGCCAGGAAGTCAGAGTCAAAGTTGTTTTATCCGTGTGTTTAAGAAAACGTTTTCTCAAAGACACAGCATTTAGTGGTGCTGCTTCGTGCTGTCCTAACTGCATCCCCCCAGCAATTAGTGACAACACGGAAGACCAGAAAGGCAAGCTGAAGACACCAGACTTCGCTTGAAGGGCAAACAAGAAATGTGAGCTCGGTCATTATTTTTTGTGTGTGTGTCTTTGCTCTGAACCATTTTTGGGAGGTGGGTGGGGAGGTGTCTGTGTCTAAGAGATGTATCCGATTAGTGAATTCTCATTGTGAGAAGGAAATGATGAAAGGTGATTTTTATGATGTTGGCAGAAATGGCTGGGAATGGTAGAGAATAGAAATTTAAATCTTTTGGATAAGAAGTGGTGAGCTGCGTTTGAAATACTTGTAGAAAGATGCCATTATATAGTTGATTAGGTTTTGTGATTAAACGGTTACTAGAGATTGGCTCTCTCAAAATGTTTTAAGTAGAAGGGAAATCTAGAAAGTTCATCGATTTTCTTTTTAATACTATCAGGTGTTTTACTTAGATAGATACTTCATATCTGATTGCCTAACAATAAATACTTCCTGTTAGCCCTGGTTATGGTTGGATTGTGACAGTTTCTGCTCTTAAAAAAAAATCAGCATTATCGTAGGAGAGGTTAACTGTAAGGCATGATGAGTTTTTATGGACCACCCTCATCGTCAGTAAGTGTTCTGTTTCTAAGGAAGAGAGTTGGAGTTGTAGGATTAGGTTTTAACTTCCTGTAATCATGCATTTTCCTTTTATTTTATATACTGAAAGAATACAGGAAAATTGTATATATTCGCATAAGTGGTAATCATTTTGGGCAGTATAAAAGACTGCTCCAGGGGCTATCCTTTTGTTTTGAGTATATAATCACTGGTTTTGTTAATCCTTTGACCAAAAACAAAACAAAACAAAAAAACCCAACAAAACAAAACCCCTGTCTCTCGCTTTCTGTTATTGCGTACCAAGGATCAGTTGTTTAAGATGGTCTTTATAAAATTATAGGGAGACATCAGCCATCCTAAAAATGGCATTGAAGGTCCAAATACAATTTTAAAATATTACAAGATCCGATACAGGTGTTTGAATACTTAAGTGTTTTCTTCAACTTTTTTTTTTTTTTTTAACTAATCAACGTTTTGATCTTCAACAAAATGAAGTCACTTAATGTTTATGTGGGTTGCCAACGTGACAACCTTTGTTTTATAAGCTCCTTTATACCCTACCTCGCTGATACTCCTAAAATGGACGCCAGGAGATGAAAGACAAGCTGATAGGCACTGGGGAGGAAATGTTTGCTCGACCGCAGTCTTCCTTTTTATATTGATTACAGGATCATTCGTGCCTCTACTAAAAACAACAGTATATGAAACAAAAAGAAAATTTGATCAATAAGTTTAAATTGGAGCTCCATTTTAATACCGACCGTCTTTATTACCGATTTGTGTTTACTTCCGTGTATTTCTTAAACATTTGACCTAAACCTCTTGTCACTCAGGTTCGCTGTCTATATAACTTATTTAGTTTATCTGAGGCCCCTTTTCCCCTTAAAGTTAAAGGAATTATTTGCTAGTTCATTTCTTAACTCCTTTGCAGCGAACTCACTGAGAACAAACTTTATATTCAGGCTATTGTATGCCCAATTATTTTTTAACGGTGTGATCAAAGGTAGGTGAATTAAACAAATATGCCAGAATATACCTAAAGAAATACTCAATTTTTTGATACTGGCAAAACTACATTTTATAGTGTGTATTAGGCTTAAGATTTGCTAAGTATGAGCTGTTCAACTCAATACATTTTCTAACACATTCTCGCTGGCCTACTTGTTACATTTCAAATGAAAAAAGTTCCCCATGAAGATGTTCCTTATTAACTGGGTGTAACAGATACTTCTTGGTGGAACCTTTTCTCAAAGGTAGAACTTTGATGACGTTTTCAGAAAGAGAGATATGGGTGTAACCTAATGTGTGTTTCTTTTATACCTTTTACGCTAAAGACACACCCGCATTTAGGTTCTTAACTATTTCTAGATTAGTACTAATACTTCAAATCTTAAAGTGTGTAAATACGAGTGGCTTGGTTGTAAATGAACTCTATCTCAGCACAGAGTTATTGTAGTTTGAATTGGATAACATTTCAAAGTAGAATTATTAAGACAGAAATAAGATTTACCTGCTACTTCATGCCTATTTATGAAATTCCAGGTTGATGTATACACCTGAACATACATGGACATTCTTTCATAAACGAACGTGAACCTTTCAGAGAGCCTTAGTTTATGATGATTCACTCATTTATTCATTTACTCAACGAATGTGTATTGAGAACCCTCCTAACTATGCTAATATTTTATCGACAGAGTTAGGGTTCCAGGGAAAGAAACCACACGTGTAGTTGGAAGAGGGAATGGGTTTAAAATAAAACGCAGAAGTCCAGGTAGAAAAAGGTAGCACTGTAATGAGATTCATTTCACTAAAGTCCATTCACTTTTATTGCACAGTGTATGTATTCCAGAGTCACTGTGTATAAACAGTCAGGAGATTAGCTGTAGTCCCTGTAGCTATGAGAATTTTGTTTCACCACTATCGTGGTTGCTGCATCTTATCGCCAAAAAGCTTGAGTCGCTCAGGTCCCCTGACCAATGATAAGCAATTCAGATCCAGGGAGGAAGAAACTAAACAGGGCAGAGTGAACCACTGCTCACAAGCTGGATCCACGCAAGTCAAAGCGGGTGTAATTGAGTTTTAGAAGATGTGGCGGCAATATGCGTACACAGCGGTGGCCTCTTTGTGAGCCACGTTTTTCTGTCCTTTGTTTTTAGTCACAAGACACAGGAGGAAGAGGAGGCCAATCCCACACGTTTAAGCTAGCACGGCCCTTTGAAAGAAACTTTGCCAGGGGGTAGTGCATTTTAAATGGGCCCATCCACCCACTTTCTGTATTGTCTTGTAGTTTTGTGTGTGCGAGCATGTGTGTGTTGGTGTGTGCCTGAGCGCCTTACTTTATTCTGTGTGGTGACCTCTGATGTAACAAGGAGGTAGAGGTCCATCTTCTGAGAAAGAGATAAAAGTCTCATGAGTCAGGGAAATGGATTTAGAGGCTGCTGTGATGGGCCAGGCCCACGTCAGGCTGGTGGATAATGGGATAGAGAAGAGAAGGTCTCAGGTGGGGTGGGCACCCTGAAGTCATTGTACAGGTATTCCCCAAGGGCCTCCTGTGGGCCAGGTGAAGGATGGACTTGCTGCCCACAAAGAATCCCCAAGAATAACCAGTGAGTGTAGATCTCTTTCCAGTGTTCCAGATACTTTTGTCCCTAACGCTGTTTGATCCCAGCCTCTCTGGCCCTGAGTAAGTATTCACTGATGCAGTAAACCAGTCGTGAGCCAGATTATTATCTTCTTGAGTCGTATGTGATTATGGGAATTTTTGATCACATGTTGAAAAACAAAAATCGCTTGGCTGTATGTTGCTGGTTATGGCTTCACAGGGGTAGAGGTGGAGCATAGGGCCGAGTTCTTTGTGCCTGTGTTAGACCCCCTCCAGGTGGCCACAGGAGACAGTATAGAGTAAGAACTTGACTGGTGTGGGTGGCCTGAGCGCCCATTCCCTCTCTGGCCACTCTTCATTGTCTTTCATCCTCCCTGTCCTATTTTCCCAAAGGTTCCCATACTGTACTGTAGGTTGGGGCAGTGTGGCGAGGCATGGAGTGGGCCACATGGATTGCCTATGGAGCTTGAAGTATTTCTTACAACTGAGGGATGAAGGTGGGGGCACTGAGAGAGAGAAGGAGGTGAGGGGAAATCACGGAGCGCTGCGGGTTCTGCCCAACCCAGCATCAGTCACGCATGGCGCTGTGAAGGCCAGGCCCCTGGGGTGTGAGGGTCCGGGGTGGGGCCTTGGATTAGACTAGAATGTCAGAACAGCCAGTGTCAAGTGAGAATGAGGTGTTACGGGGGGGGGGGGGAAGAAGGGCACGTAAAAGGGTTGCTGAGTCTGGTTCATGTTGAACAGCATCTTTCGAGGTCTTTCTCCAGGGGCGTTTGGAGGTTTGGGAGAGGGAGGCCCAGAGTCAAGACCATTGTGCACAGCTGTGTGCCCAAGGTGGGTAGGGCTGAGACTCAGCCCCTGCCTTCCAGCACAAGCAGGAAGGTGCCAAGTGGAAGTGGGGATGGCCCTGGAGGTGAATCCAGGCCTTGGACATGGAATGGCAGGAAACGAAGAGGGTCGAAGGCTATGGGGCAGGAGAGGGCAGCATGTACTGGTCATTGGCTGTGGAGTCCAGGTCTTGGTGGGATAGGAGATGCAGTAGGAATTGTTCTAGGGAATGTAGTGAAGTAGGGAAAGATGAGTAGAGTAGAAATGTAAGTCAAACGAAAAAAAGGGTTCAGAGAGGTCTCAAGTTAGGAGTTCATTGTGAGACCCAACACTTCCTGAAAAATAGCACCAACTCTGGGAGGTTCAGCTTAAAAGTCTGGCTGTGGGTTGTGCATAAGTTATTTTGTTTCTCTTAGAGCAAGTGGAAAGGAAGGTAGAAAGGAAAAGAGTCCCCCATGTATATTCTATATTCCATGGTGTAAGACAGGAGAGATGAACATTTTCTCTGTCTTCTAGTTAGGAATCTGTTGGTCCTATGTACCATAATTTTAATTAGAGAATACCCCTACTGGTTTGGGGTATTTATGGAACATTTTGAAGAATTAGACCCTCTGGCATGATGCCATCATTCCTGCCCCCCCCATCCATTAATGACATCTTTATCTCTTTTCCCATTCACCCTTTTAAGTTACTGTCCCATACCTGACAAGATCCAGTTGTTCTCAGTAACCCATGAGTACTTTACACCAGGTGTCCTTATCAAAAGTTGCCTCTGAAACAAACAGTCCTTTAATGTCACAGGTTAGGGAGAGTGTCCCTCAGAGTCTCGCCAATGTGAGTTTGAGTTTTGACTCTCTTTTTTAGTTGTAGGGTTTTGGCCGAGTTATATCAACCCAGTTTCTTCATCTGTAAGACAGGAATTGTGAGCTTCCTTATAGGTTTTTGGGAGAAGAAATAAGCTCTTAGGATAGTGTCTGATACATGTAATAATAAGTAAATGGTCGATTTTTAAAATTTAACATTCTTTTAATTTTTAAAAATTGTGGTAAAATATTCATACAGATAACGTAGAATTTACCACTTAATCACTTTTAAATCTATAGTTTGGTGACGTTAGGTGCATTTGCATTGTTGTGCTACTGTCACTTTCACCTCATCACAGAAATATTTTCATCTTGCAAAACTGAAGCTCTGTGTACCCATAACTCTCCATTCCTCCAGAAGAGCGGCCACCCCTAAAAACCCTCCCCTATTTTCTATCTTTATGGATTTGCCCTCTCTAGGGACCACATACATAGTGGAATCACACAGTGTTTTGCCCTTTTGTGACTGACTTGTGTGAGCACAATATCCTTCAATTCATCTGTGTTATAGTGCATGGCAGAATTTCTTTACTTTCTAAAGCTGAATAATATTCCATTGTGTATACATAGCACATTTTCTTTACCCATTCATCTGCTGATGGACATGTGGGTTGCTTCCACCTTTTGGCTATTGCGAACAGTGCTGCAATGAACATGAGTGTGCGGATGCCTCTTTGAGACCCTGTTTTCTTTTCTTTTCTTTCTTTTTTTTTTTTTTTTTTGAGACAGAGCCTCAAGCTATCACCCTGGGTAGAGTGTCATGGCATCACAGCTCACAGCAACCTTCAACTCCTGGGCTCAAGTGAGTCTCCTGCCTCAGCCTCCCAAGTGGCTGGGACCACAGGCGCCTGCCACAGTGCCTGGCTATTTTTTGGTTGCAGCCATCATTGTTGTTTGGCGGGTCCAGGCTGGATTCGAACCCGCCACCTTAGGTGTATGTGGCTGGCGTCTTAGCCACTTGAGCCACAGGTGCTGAGCCTGAGACCCTGTTTTCAACTCTTCTGGGTGTATCCCCAGGAGTGGAATTGCTGGATCAATAGGCAGTTGTAGCACTCATAGTAGGTTACATTTTTAGAAAGCTTGTAATCTGAAAAGACGTAAGTTGAATTTAACTTCCCTGCATAGATAATGGTGTGCTAGGAGGTAATAGATTTAACTGAGAGAGCTCATGATGTCTAGTTTTTTTTTTTTTTTGTGGAAATAAGTCCATTACCACATTAAGTCATCTCTAAATTATTTTATGGTGTAGAGTTTTACATGGGTGTTAATTAGGGTAATACTCTAATCATATAAACTACCATTTATTCATTAGTCTAGGATATAATAGCCGTATTTCATTTCTAATACAAAATACTTCTTAAGCATTTTTATCATTTCTATTTAGAGAACTTCCTTTAGCCATTCTTTAGGGTAGGTCTGAGATTGTCTTAATTTCCCTTTCAATTCTGAAGGATATTCTTGTTGGATATAGAATTCTGGGTTGACGGCTTCTTCTTTCTCCTTCTTCTGTCTTCATGGTTTCTAAGGAGAAATCTGCTATCATTTGAATTCTTTTGCTCTTCTAGGTCAGATGTCATTCTTCTCTCACTATTTTCAAAATCTTGCTCTTTGTCTTAAATGTTTAAGGAGTGTAATTATGATGTGTCTTGTCACGTAGTTCTTTTTTTCTTTTCATGTTCTAATAAAACTTTATTTAGAAAAACAAGTAGCGTGCCAGATTTGCACTGAGGTCCACAGCTTGCCAACTCTTGAATTAGGGTCATCCTTGCAACTTTGTCATGGATTTCTTTAGGTTTATTCTGTTTAGGGGTTCATTTACTTTCTTGAAAATGTTGGTTTATATGTTTTGCTAAATTTGGGATTTTTCTAGGCCTTTTCCCTTTTGTCTTTCCCTCTAGGACTCAGAGGACAGGAATGTGAAAGATTTTGTTATCATCTTATCAGTGCAATCATTTTGTTAAAGTCTATTTTTTGTTTATCATTCAGATTGGGTAATTTCTATTGTTCTTACTTTTGGATTCACTGATTATGTCCTCTTTCATCTTTATTCTGCTGTTGAGCTTACCTAGTGAGTTTTAATTTCAGTTATTGTACTATTTTATCTGCTATATTTTTAACTGAAACTTTCTGGGTTTTAAAATTTGTTTCCTATGTGCTTGTAATTGTTTGTTAAAACATTTTTATGATGGATGCTTTATAATCCTTGCCAGATTGTCTTTTCTCATTTAAGTTGAGATTTTCCTGGTATGACAAGTGTTTTTTTTTTTTTTTTTTTTTAATCTGGACATTTGGGGTATTATGTTATAAGACTCTGGATCTTGTTTAAGACTTCTGTTTTAACCTCCATCAGGTGAAGGAGGTACTCTCTTTTTCTATTAGGTGGGGATAGAAGACTAGGTCCTTAATGGGCCTTTACCTATACCCCAGGGTGGGAGGTGCTTTATTACTGCTGGGTAGGGGTGAAATTCAGGCTTCCCTTCAATGGTATTGTTATTTTTATTGTTAGTTTTGTACTTGGTGTAAGAACCTGGACAATGTCTGAGCTGTGTATTCCTTGGTTTCCTTTATTTAGTTTAGGTTTTGGGCACTATGATAGCTTATTTGATGACAGTTAAATTCTCAAATTAAGAACCAAGGCCTCTTTAATCACTAGCTTCCTTGAGATTAGTATGTGTTTATCATTAGCACATTGAATAAAAGATTTTAAGAAATGAAATTATAGTTTCCACTTTATTAGCTTTAAGGATTTGTTTTTAAAAGGAGAGAAAAGGTGAGATTTCCATTTCCTTTGTTATTAACATGCTATGTTTTATCAGACTTTTTAAACTTATGTTTAGGAGAGGTCAATGTATTAGAAACAGAAGAAATGGATTTTGATTAGAGGCTTTAAAAATTTTGAGATAAAGTGTTCCATTTCATTTGCTAACTTACACCTGTGGTTTCATGTTGATGACACAGATCTTAAAGATGGTACAAATGTTTTTGGAATAATATATTTTCAGGTCCTTCCTTATCATCTGTGCTGTAGTAATAATAGCATGGGATCCCAGTAACTGGGACCACTTGCTAATTGGGTGATCTTGGGTAAATCTTCAGAACACTAAAGATCACCTTTTCCTATCAGTAAAATGGCTGTCCTAATACCTATATCAAAGCATTGTCAAGAATATTAAATAAGGTTCAGGCTTGTAATCCAAGCACTCTGGGAGGCTGAGGTGGGTTGATTACTTGAGCTCAGGAGTTTGAGACCAGCCTGAGCAAGAGGGAAACCCTGTATCTAAAAACAGTCAGTGTTGTGGTGAATGCCTATAGTCCCAGCTACTCAGGAGGCTGAGAAAAGAGGATCACTTGAGCCCAAGAGTTTGAGGTTGCTGTGAGCTGTGACTCTACGGCACTCTACCAAGGGTGACAGAGTGAGGCTCTGTCTCAAAAACAGACAAACAAAAATAATATTAAATGAGATAATGTGCCTGAATGCAATTTAGCTGATAGATAATCACATATGAGAGATAATTGTCTAGCTACTCCAAGCACATGATGGTGATGGAGAAAGACAGTGTACTAATTCTATATGCTTTTTAGCTGTGCCTCCCAATAGGCTATGAGTTATGTGTGTGTGTGTGTGTGTGTGTGTATATATATATATATATATTTTTTTTTTTTTTATAGTATAGGATCAATGCCCTACTCCTTTGAGCCACAGGTGCCGCCCTATATGTGTATATTTTAAAAATGGTTTGAAATAATTTAACTATGAAAAACTTTCAAACACAAAGCAAAATAGAGTGGAACCTCCATAGTCAGCCACCTCTGTACACAGATCACCTCCTTAAATTGACTTAATTTTCATAGACCAGACATGCACATATCAATACAGTAGGCCCAGTTCCTTATGTTGACCACCTCTGTATGTTGATCTGTTTGTTACAGTCCCTTGAGTGGTCAACTTGTAGAGGTTCTACTGAATTAAATAAAACAGAATGAATACCCATATACCCTTTATCCAGAGTTAGCAAATACCATATTTATTTGCCTCAGATTTTTTTTTTTTCTGTGAAAGAAAATAAAAAATTTATATAGGGATATAACTAAAGCCTTATTCCCTTATCTCTGAAGTTGATGTAGAACATTTCCATGTACATTTTGTGGTGTTACTAAATATATATGTAGCCATAAAGATATAAGTATTATTTTACATGTTTCAAAACTCATATAAAATGGTTTTGTGCTGTTATATCCTTTTGCAGACGAGATTAGATATTTTTGAGCTTTACCTCTGTTGGAGGTCTCGTGCTGTGATGTAGTACACCCTGGATGTTCTTCTGTGGCTGGGCATTCAGAGTTCTGCCTTGTGCTAACCAGGCTGTTGTGGCCTCCAAGTCCTCCACATTTGTGTGATCTCTAGGAGAGGACCTAGGAAGGGAGCTCTACTCCGTAATGCCAAATTATTCTTCCAAGCATTTTTAGGAGTAGACAATCCTATACTAGGGTGTCATATCACTACATCTTCCCCCACATTTAGACTTAAAAATTTTTTTGTCAGCCTAATGGGCAAGAAATATTTCACCGTTATTTATAATTTGCAGAACTGATACTTATCAGGATTGAGCATCTTTTTTATTGGCAATTTAGATTTCCTTTTTCTGTGTATTCTTTGTTCATACCCTTTGCACAATATTCCCTTGAGTTGTTTTATTCCTATCAATTTGTAGTATTGTTTTTTTTTTTTTTAAAGGTAGAATCTTGCTCTGTTGCCCAGGCTAGAGTGCTATGGCTGTAGCTAATCTCACGGCAACCTCAAAATCTTAGGCTCAAGTGATCCTCCGGCCTCAGCTTCCTGAGGAGATAGGACTATAGGTGCCTGTCACAATGCCTAGCTAATTTTTCTGTTTTTGGTAGAGACAGGGGCCTCTCTCTTGCTCAAGTTGGTTTCAAACTCCTTAACTGAAGGGAATCCTCCTGCCTTGTCCTCCCAGAGTGCTGGGCTTATAGGCATGAGCCACTGTATCCAGCCCAATTTGTAGTACATTTTATATACTAATCCTTTATTATATGAGTTTAAAATATCTTCTCAATCTTTGGGTTATTTCTTCATTTTCCTAATGGTGACTTTTGAAATAAACTATAAGTTCACGAAATTGGAATGCTTTCATTTTTCGTTTTCACAAATGATTTTAGTGATAATGCGTACTTAGAATCCATGCTTTTAGATGTGTCAGGGCTAATGAGACTGATTTCTTAGAAGGCACCAGGACTTTCCCCTCTTAATTAGTATGCAGAGGACAAAGTTTCTTATTTTCTATAGATGTTTTGGTCAACTCAAAATCTTGGGCAGATTCCTAGTTCCCAGGCTCCAATCATTGAATTAAGGACTGTAGTGAAGTTTTGTTATTTGCAGAGGCTTGTACAGCACACCAATAACACAAGCGAATTCCCATCACATCCGCAACGTCCCCAAGTAGGAGTTCTCAGGTCGTTAGAAAGAACGTCGTGTTGATGTGATTACAGGATTTCTATACAGTGAATGATCTCGGTGCAGTAAGCACTTTCTCCTTTCCCTAACCAGTAGCCTTGCTAACAAAATAACTTAATTGAGAAATCCACTGTGTTGGGGCAAGTTGTGGCTGAGGCTCCTTGTGTATCTTTTGTTGTGCAATCAAGTAGCACTTATTCACCAGCTCTGCTCACTCTGTGGCCCAAACAAAACCCACCTAATCTCCCAAATCCCTTTGCAAAACAAAACAACACACAGAAGGTACTGAAACCAGGAGGACAGGGCAGCCCTCGGATGCCTTACACGGCTCTGCCTCTCCTTTCCTCGCTAATCACTATTTATATGAAACGGTAATTATATAATTCATATAACGTAGAACCTCTGTAAGGTGACCACCCAAGGGACTGTGACTAACCGGTCCACATCCGGAGGTGGTCGACATAAGGAACTTGGCCTACTGTACTGACACATACTTGTGCTGCATGTCCTGTCTGTGAAAATTAGGTCAACTTAAGGAGGTGGTCATTGTAGGGTGGTGGTCAACCATGGAGGTTCTGCTGTCTGTGTTTTAAGATTCGATTGGGAAGGCATACTGTCTTTACTTTCCTGATAGGGACCCTTACTCGTTGTTGAGGGCATTTGGCAACACTTGGTAATGGTTTGCTAGCGTAGATGAAGTTCTAGCTAGAAATTAACAGCTAATGGATGAGTGGGCTTGTGAGCCCAAACCTCTAAGGCAGTGGTCCTCAACCTTCCTAATGCTGCGGCCTTTTAATCCAGTTCCTGTGGGTCGTGACCCACGGCTGAGAACTGCTGCTCTACAGTGACAGTCTTGAGGTCTGGATCTTTCGCAGACTTGCCATTCTCAAGGGTGGTGGCCGTGTGCTTTGCTAGTGCCCGTTGGCCAAGGAGTCAGGGAAAGGGCGTCTCATTGTCTAACTTTGACACTTCTTCCTTCTTCCACTTACCGAATTCTTGGCTGGCATGAGTCACCATCTCTGTACCATTCCTCCACTGTTTCAAGTTGGATGGAAAACTTTAATAAAGAATGGATAAATAATGACTGTTGTCTATTTAGTGACACAATCTGTTTTCTCTATGTTATCTAAGTGACTGCAACTCTGGGAGACACTCACACACACTCCAGGTGAGAACACTGAGGCCCGGAGAAGTGTGTCCCCTGGCCTTGTTAGTGGCAGCACTGCGGCTCAGATCCACCCTCTGCTTCCAGGTCCCTTGCTCTTTCTATTGTTTCACATTTGTTCAGTCTGTGATGAGGTCACCTAGAGGATAACAAGTTGCTACTTCTGTAGCAGCCCCTCCCTGTAACCTTGGGACGGTGTCCTCAGGACAGTCCTTCTGTCCTCCACCCATCAATCCAGTCAGCCCTTTATGCAGGCAACCCCTGTGTCCGTTAGGGCTGAGTGATGAGGCCGTGTCGCATGCAGAACACACACCACCTGCCTTCCCGGAGCTGACAGCATAGTGGCGCCGAGGGACCCCAAACCAGTAACTGTGACCGAGTGTCATGGCCCTGATGACAGGAGAAGACAGTCCTGGTGTGCAAACCCCGCTTTCCTTCAGCCTCCTTTCCCCTTCAATTCAGAGGGAGAATAAAAACCCATGTATTTTACAGCACCTGGATTCTCAGTATGACACTTTCCTGTTTTTTTTTTTTTCTTTAACATTGAGTATAAGCCTAAAAAAAAAAATAAAGACTCTAGAATTTTAGAATCTTAGAGGTCAGTTAGTTTGCCTCCTGGTAGCCAAACCGGTGAGAATCTCCCCAGAAGCAGGTCCCAACCTCTCCGGGCAGCAGGGCCCCCGTGACCCACCGTGCCCGGCAGAGGGGTGCAGCGTTCTGAGCGCCCCTCCCTCTTAACCTTCTCCACGCTTCATCTTCCCACGGATTCCGTTAATGCTCGGGAATAACAGATCAGTGGAGATGAGTTTTGTTTGGCTATTTTAAAATACAGATGTTAAACAGCAACAACAACAACAGAAAAGAAAAAGGAAAAAAATCGCAGGAATCCGATGTGCTGTTTGAATAAAGAAAAATGAGTTGTACTTTCAAGAGAGCTTTTACCATTTCCTTAATGCTTATTCTCCTTCTGAGAGCTCATTACGGAACAGAGTGCGACAGTAGTTTACTGTGGGGAGAGCGTCTTGTCTGGGCTGGGGGATGATTAGAGCCCCGATAAAGGCCAGAGGAACGGGCAGAACTCTACCTAAATTACCCCCGGATCGTTGCCAAGCTGGTCTATGTTTTTAAAGACCTCCAGAGACCCTCTCTAATCTCCTTTTCGTTTGCCTTCTCAGTGTTTAATAACCTTTGCTGTCAGGAAATTCCTCCTCACGTTTAACCCGGTTTTCCCTCCGCCGCAGACCAATCCCATTTCTCTTGTTGTCCTTGGTGGTGACAGAAGAGGGGTCGCTATCTTCTTGACACTACCCTTTAGTGATCTGCAAGGGCATCAGGAAGGCTTCCCCGGGGCTGCTCGTCCTCAAGTGAGATAAACATATTCATTTTCTCTCTCCTGTTTGGGAATGTAATCTCTGACATTTTGCTTTTAAGGCCCTGATCCAGACACTCAACATCGGACCTGTCTTGAGTCATCCCTTGGCTCCATTTTGACTCAAACAGCAAGATCCTTTCATTGTTCCCCTCGTTTTGATTCATTCAGTTTAACGGCTGTTTTTGAGCTCTCCCAGGGGCGGAGTGTGAGGTGCCATCCTGACAGCTGCAGGGGTGAGGGGAACAGTGACTACCTCCAACTTACCTCTCAGGGGAGGAACCCAAATGTCCCTGGCCAGCTATTGCCCTTCTGATAGTCTGGTTTCTCTTCTCCCCAAAATGTGGTGTTTTCCGCCCCCCTTATTTACATTTTGATACATTTATAATTTCCATCAACTTCATCCTCTGAAACTTAGTGCTGTCACATAATCTGTGCCCTCCTTACTCTTAACTCATTTCACAAATGCCAACAAAGGAAGTTTGCACACAGAAACTCTGCTCTGTAAACAACTGGTCAACCTGTCCGTTTTCCATTAGATTCTGTCCGTTCCTCAAGAGGGGTGTGATTGATCTTTGTGTCTCTCCAGCACTTATCAGAAATGCCTGGCACGTTTTAAACAAACTTAATGACTGTTGGTTGGCTGGCAAATGAGTTGTTGGGAAATTTGCTTTCTCCCCCTCTGAGTTCTCTGTCTCTCCTCTCCTTTCTCCTCAAGATAAAAGCAGCCCAGAGCTTCTGCCTGGCTGCCAGTGTAGGCAGCCCTCCCACCTCGGCTGCCAAGCTTTTAGCAGATGAAATAAAAATCTATTTATAACCGGTCTCTGATGGATTCCCTCCCTACCTGTGGTAGTGCTCCATCAGCAGGTGTACCGAACAGATGGAGACGGGTTTTAATTTTTTTCAGTTCAATTAGATCAACTCTCCAGGTTCAGACCCGAGCCTCCCCGTTCCCAGTTTCTTCCTCTTGGTATTAAAATTGTCGAGCAAAGCAAAACACAAATTAAGTCCGGGAGATAAAATGCATATAGCGCCTGCCTTTAAAATAAGCACTTTGGCAAAGGAACTGTATTTGGCATCAGTTTTAACCCTTTTCTCTTTTATGCTTAATTTTAATGCGATTTAAATCAATATTAGGAGTACTAAATTGCTAAGGAGCATAAAGACCTTTTTTCTTACGGTTTATTTTTAGCGATCGGACGAGTGCATTTTGAAACTATATCGTACTGTTTTTGGAGCAACTTCGTCTCTGATGGTAATTCCGTGTATATGGTGAGGAATTTCAATGAGGAGCTAAAGGCATTAATTTCATGAAGTTCATCTGACATCTTTTTTTCATAGACTGTTGAATTATCCAGGATAGTGATCAAATGGTACCAGGCCATCCAAAGCCAGTCCGAATGTGGCCTTACCCAGCTCTGGGTTTTAACAGCACTAGTCAGTGAAAGACGGTTGCCACAGTTTTTGGCTTCTGTGTATATAAAGATGTAATTACGGTGTTTGTTGTTGGTAGGGTGCATCTGTTGCTCCAAAGATCATGGGTCTCAGACAGGGGGCCAGGTCTGGTTGCAGCCCTGTGGTCCCTGCATCCCATAGATATTTACTGAGCCCCAGGCTGGTGTTAACGCTGTAGCCTTCAATGCAATTCCTTGTTCCCTTTCCTACCTTTAATTTTATTTAGTTAATGTCTTCTTGACACTAGTTTTGAAACAGGAAGGGTGTGGCTTTTTTCAGTGTATCTTTAGGTTCAGATTATAGTGGAAACAAGTTTTAGTCAATCCTCACTCAGTTACTCCTTAATGACTTGATAAATACACAAAAATGTGAACAGAGTCAGTTTTAAACAATGAGGCATTAACTTTTGAATGAAACCAGGCTCTAGTGGGGACAATAGGGCCAGAATAGTTGTTCCCATCACTCCTGCCTCGCTTACCCAGCTGGCTGGAGGCACCAGTCCACAGCTGCAGCCACTGACTCAGAGCTGCGGACACGGTGACCTGGCCCTCTGCCCTCATGGTGCACAGCTCCAAGCTGTGTGTCAAAGCAGGGACGAACCATCCTTGAAACTAACTTCCTAAACCTCAAGCTAAATTATTGTGTTAATGCATCATAAATACTATAGTTCATTAATTTCATTAATAGTCTTTTGGCAATGGAGGAACATATGGATTTATCTAAATGTAAGTTTCTACCTTTGGGGTACTTGAATCTTAGTTGTTGGGAATCATATCTTTTACTAATTGAATGAAGTATCTTGCATACATGGATAGTAATCTCGTGGTATTGGCGTGAGTAAAAACAATGCATGGGTTTGTCCATTCACGTGAGATCAAGCAAATACTCTTCAGCCTGCTTTTTTGTGATTGCTGTGAATGGTACGTGCCAGTATGAAAATATTTTAATTTTCAATAGCTTGGACTCTGTTGGCGCTGATGAACAAGTTAGGAAATGCTGTCAGAGAGAATCTAAATTCCCCTCATTTTCAGTCATGAATGAATCCCTGATTGCCATGATGAAGAAAAATCCCAGGTCCCTACTTCCTTCCCTGAATTAACGAAAATATAACATCCCATTTTGATCCGGAGACACCAGAGGTTGAACATAAACAAAAACAGAAGCAGCTCTTCATCACGCTGAGGAGATGTTCAGTTTTCATCAGTCGGGAGAGATACAGACACAGAATCAAAGGTGGTCACAGGATTTGGGTGTAGTTTTATGTTCACTGGGTTGTAACTGTCCCGGGGGCTCATGTCAGTTGGCAGTGGTGGCGGATCCTCTGATTCCTCAGTCCTACGCTGGAGGAGGGTTTTCACGTCATTGCCTTGGCAGGTGGAATCAGTCACCAGTGTGCATCCTCGAGGGTGGCAAAGACCAGATCCTCCTGCTGGTTTCTTCTCCTCTGAGCCCCTTCTCTCGGCTCAGGGCTGGCAGGTTTGTGGTACACCTGTTGTTCTCCTTTGCCGGAAGCTCTCCTCTTAGCAGGAGGGAGGAGGGGTCCCCAGAGTGTGCTTTTGTGTCTGTGTGGGAGGGGTCAGCTGCACTGCCACCCTGTCACACAGCTATCCTCCTGCATTGTCCTCTCCCCTTGTGGTTATCACAGTCCAACTTTAATGAAGTTTTAGTCACTTAAAAGAATGACATTGAGTTGGGCACACATAAGATGGCCCCTTATCCCTAGAACCTGGCAGTGAGGATGGTCTTGACACAGATGTCTGTTGATGGTAGGCAAGGAATTAAGGCTGTACCACTTTATGATTTCTAGATTCTTCTGTGAGGTAGGAGTAAGCAGTGAGATGACAGTGTGAGAGCTCGAGGAGCCTGGAGAAAGTCTGAAACAGATGACACGAGGCGTGGGGGAGGGAGCAGGCTGGGGGCTGCAGAAGGACTTCTGGGCAGCCCTGCCTGTCTGCCTGAAGCTGGAGACGATGACCTTGTCATGACACCAACCCAGACGGCTATGGGACTTCTCCGTGAGGGGCCCAGCAGACTGCTGGAAATGCAAGAATAGATGCTTGGGGTGACCCAGGGTTGGGATTTTATGAGGAGGGTGTGGTGGGAGTTTAAAGGGAAAAGAGTTGAGTTGGCGGAGGGGGGGAAAGAGTGATTTAAAAGTGACTTGAGCCTTTTAGCCAGAATTGCCATCTTCCGGTAATTTGTAAAAATGATGAACACAAAGGGAGAGAGAAGAGGAATCAGGTCATCTAGGCCTTTTAGAAAATGTGGAGTTTTGCTTTGGACCACCACTCACACTTGGTACCGTGGACTCCCAGGGAAGGGCACTGTTGAAACGGAAGCACCCCTGTCCATGGCCATGGCCAAGCTGCAAGGATGCACAGAGGCCCAGCATGCTGCGCTGGGGGCTGCACCTTTGCAAGCAGACAAGGGAAGCATCTTGCCTGGAGAATTCACATGCATACGGAGCATCTTAAGCGTTCTAAGTGCTGAGACAGCCTCCTGAAGCTCATGAAGGACAATGATCAGAAAAAGAAGGAAGCCGGAGAGGAAGGTACCTGGGCTGAACGGGCCCAGAGAAGCACACTCTATGAGGATGGGGGAAAGGAGCCTGCATACTGGAGCCCACCCCCTTCTAAATTGTGGCATAATAGTTTTGAGGACAAAGTAAAAGATACCTGGATTCTTAAAATAAACAAACCTGATTTAAGTGATCAATTGTGTTGAGTTGTCTGCTCAGGAATATTAAGTGGGTCCAGGGAACAGAGTGGGACTGAGGGAATGGAAGTGTTGATGGGATCAGAGTCCTGGTGAGCCGGTGAAAGTCCTGAGGCCATCGGCCTTGGGATCTGAGGGGTGTGGAGGGATTTCTGACGTGGGTGTGACTGTGGCTGTGGGTGGTGTCAGCAAAGTGGTGATAAAGACCCCGGAATTAGGCCACATTGAGGAACATGGGGGCTTTCAAGGGGTTTCAGGGCCTTCTTTGGGGACATCGGGATCACTCCAGGCAGTGCTGCGATTTGGGATGGGCAGGTGGTAGAGAGACAGTGACAGGGGCATTGCCAAGTGTGGTGGGGCAGGTGAGGGGACCGCTGAGTGGAGCGTGTTGTGATGGTGCCAGCCTCTCAGGGCGTCCTTGGAGAGGGGAGTGGTGATTTGCCCCTTCGTGATCTCTCTGGGGCAAACCCGATCTCTTTTTCTATAAGGGTAACATTCATGCTTTAATTGGACAAGGCATCTGCTCCCGTTTGAAGGGGCACTGCCTGCTACATGTACGAATCTTGTAGAAGATCTAAAAGTAATTTTGGTGCTATAATTGGAGCTAGGACTCCCTTCCTACTCCTGTGATTCTACTTTGATATTAAGTAAGTTTTCCTTTATGAGACATCAGTCAGTAAATAGAACAGAATGTATGGTTAAATAGTTAAAATTATTTTCATCATCATTGCAATTATAACATGCCTTGCCATTTCAAATGAAATATCCACTTATCTATCCTGAAATTTTGCAAGAAATCTATTATCCAAGGATGCAGAGAGGATTTTTTTTTTTTTTTGGTTCGGTTAAACATTTTTATGGATTAGATGTGAATTCAGTAAAAATAATTGAATTAAATTGGATGACATGAATAATTCATGATACGTAATTTCACATCAGTTCTAGCATAAAAATAAAGCTATTGGTTTATATGCTGGGAAAAATGTATTTTATTATTTAGGAAGGTAGTCGACATTCATTATTTTGGAAGATAATTCGCTTTATGATTAAATAGTGATATTAAATTATAAGATTGAAAGAAAGTATAAAATTGAAACTACGAGACTCTGGTGCAATTCACTACTTCCATCTACTTGATGAAGCACTAGCTGCTACATGTCATTCATTCCAGAAGGTGTGTGGTGGTGGTTTTCCAGATCTTGATAAGTCCAGTAATTGTGCCAGAACATTCTAGGGAGTGTGGAGGGAGCTAGGTGCTTCCTTTGTGGGGCAGAAGACAACTTTCTGGCCAGGTCATTCTTTCTAAAAATATGCACTGTCTGCCTCCTGTGTGTGTAGCCCAGGATATTGGGACATCCCGATGAATGAGGCTTGTGGAGTTTCTCTTGAGGTGGCATGTGGTGCAGACCAGAGTTTTCATAGAAAAGTGAACCTGGGTAGTTAAAGGCTTGCCATGAGCCTGGAGTGGGTGTTAGCTACACAGAAGGGTAGGGGAGAGACTGGGAGCATCCGGCAGTGGGCAGCACCTGTGAGGTGGTCCGAAGGGGAGAAGGCTCAATTTGGACCCATGGGCTGTCACTGGAGGGAGGGAGCACAGGCAGTGTGGCCAGGGATGAGGCTGAGAACATGCAGGGCCGGGCTCATCAACCAGGCTAAGGATCTTGACCCTGGTCCTGAAGGCACAGGGGGAACCAGAGAGCAGTGCGGAGTGATGCAGACATTCTCTGCTGGGAAGTCTTTAAGGAAAGTTCTTCCTCTTAGACGTTTGGTTGTTCACAGTATCACTTGGTCCATGAACGTGTTGCGTAAGAAATGATGCAGTATTTTAACCTCTGTTGTCACTTAACGATGACCAGAAGTTCATTCACAGGACTGGATACCAGTAAGTGTTACCATTGACAACACCCATCATCTTCTATGAGGGTACTACTTCCCCTTGGCCATTTATAGTCAGATGAAACCTTCACCTTTTTCAGAAGACCTTGCCCACAGCTTCTGTGATCAGAGATTAATCAAAGGCACTGAGGTCAAAGTTCCCTGCAGAGCTGAGCCACCTTTTGTAGCAGAGCCCTGCATTTATCTCTAGAAGGAGAGAAAGGAAAGCCCTGGAAATCGTGCCACTTTCATTCTGTTCTTGGGACACTCTCCCTTAGGTAAGAATTCAAGGTTCTTATAACTAATAAATTATAGTTAATAAGTTAATAAATATTGGCTGGCAAGAGGAGTTGTGTCTCAGGTCAAAGTTGTTGAAGGCAAACTGGAGGAAGACCACAGGCAAAATGGACTGCTTTAATCACCTTTTTTTCTTCTTCTTCTTTTTTTTTTGTAGAGACATTCTTACTTTGTCACCCTCAGTAGAGTGCTGTGGCATCACAGCTCACAGCAACCTCCAGTTCCTGGGCTTAGGTAATTCTTTTGCCCTCAGCCTCCCGAGTAGCTGGGACTACAGGTGCCCACCACAACACCAGGCTATTTTTTTGTTGCAGTTTGGCTGGGGCCGGGTTTGAACCCACCACCCGGTATATGGGGCTGGCACCCTACCCATTGAGCCCCGGGTGCTGCTCCACCTTTTCTTCTTTAAATACTGTATTGGTTTTGCTAAAAGATACAGTTCTACGAATGAAGCCAGATGATATCCTAAATGCAAAGGAAGTAAGAATCACTCCAAAAATTCCATCCTCTACAGCGGGTGGGGAACCTATGGCCTCCTATATCCTTAAGTGCAGCCTTTTGACTCAATCCAAATTTTACAGAACAAATCCTTTTAATTAATATATTTTTGTTTCTTTTATAATTTTATTTTTAAAATAAATTTATTTTATTTTACTGTTTTTGAGACAGAGTCTCACTGTGTCATACCCTCACTGTATGACCCTGGTGTCATAGCTCACAGTAACCTCACACTCCTGCTTCAGCCTCCCAAGTAGCTGGGATCACAGGTGCCTGCCACAACGCCCGCTATTTTTGTGTTGTAGTTGTCATTGTTATTTAGCAGGCCCGGGCTGGGCTTGAACCCTCCAGCTCTCGTGTATGTGGCTGGTGCCATAACCACTGAGCTACAGGAGCCAAGTCAAAAATGAATGTATTTAAAATACAGAAACAAAAATAAACCCACTAAAGGATAAAGTAAGTTTCAATGAAATAATTCTCTCCAACTGACCAGCACAATTAGAACATTAGCCATAAGGGCTAAACTGACGGCTGCTACACTCATGATTTAGTGCTGGCTTCCTCCACCTGACTGCCACCCTACCCCATGGGACTGGTTGGCGAGCATTTACAGCGGGGCGAGTATACTGGTCTGTCATCTGCTTTCGACAGTGGGGCGCTGTGTTTCTTTCTGAAGTTGAATTTGTGAATAGTTGCACAGTTCAACAGTGTTTTTTAATTCTGTATGCCTAACAGCCCCTCCTGTCAAAGAAGACCCAGAGAGCACTAAAGGAGCAGTTCGGCACGTTCTCTCTGTCAATGCGTCCTTCCAGAGACCTTTAACACGTTTCTGTTTAAATGCCGGGTAAAACACGAACACGTTCGAGATGATGGGGCATCGCGGGGTTTGGCGTTTTCAATCTTGCCTATCTCTGTGAGGTTGGAACTTCCATAACTTTCACGTTAATTTGCAGTTCTCATGAAGCATGAAATTTGAGGCTGATGTGGTTCACTTAGCTGGTGGCCCAGCCTAGAGAATAAGGATTTGGCGCACACCTCTCAGCTGGGCTGTGTTCCTGGGCATTTTATGAGAGAAATCCCACTCATGGATGTAGGTGAGCGTCCAGGATGGGCAGGGGATAGTATCCTATCTTGTGCTGAAGACCTGCTGTTCCTTCCCCTATAACTCCTCTTCCTCAACTTTGCCCCTTGTTACCTGATTCATTCAACAAACATTTACTACACCATGGACATGTTATGATGAATTGTCAAAAGCTAGTTATAGTATTTAATTGTTTTTTTGTTTTTGTTTTTGTTTTTGAGGACAGGAGTTTAGGAACACATTTAGTCTCCTTGGTAACCTTCCAAATGCCTTTACTGTCAGCCCTGCTTAAGCCTTAACACTGTATAATGTGCAATCTCTCCAAGTCTTAATTTTCTCACTAGTTTGCAAGCCCCTTGAGAGGGGAGGACGGCATCTTAACACTTCTCAGTTCTATTCTACACACATAGAGGCTGCTGGTGGCTAATTGATTCCATCAGCCAGAACACCCTATCCCTCCAGCTTCAGGCTGACCGAGGCTGCAGCTTTTAACAGACAATGAGACATTTGCTGTAGGTGCTTCCTATCAGGGACGCCCCCTGGCACCGTTGTAATTCTCATTATTATTCTCAGTGGTAATGGCTGTGGCAGGGATTGCAGAGGCCACGGCACAAAGAGAAGTGAGCACAGACTCTGGAGTCAAAACGATTGGGTTCCCCTACTCGCAAGATGTACTTGACCTGAGCAGGGAGAATCAAAGTCCACATCTCTTGGGGATGTTGAGGATTTTAAATAAAATATGTATAAACTGATGAAGGGAAGCAATCACTTGAAACAAGGATTTTCCTCGGTTTACCCTGGAGCAGATGCCCGTCCCTTCACCCCACAGCTTTGGGTTCAGGGGAACCCAGGGCAGCAAGCAGGATCTTGAAGAGAAGGGGAAGGCCCAGCCGAGAGAGGGCAGCTCGAGTCGAGCCAGTATCAGCACAACGTCCCCGGGGTGGGAGGGTGCAGATGAGAAGGGGGCAATGCTGTACATTGCAGTTACTTTTTCTCTGTCAGTTTTCCTACCCTTAAGCCACTGGAGATTCAAAAAAGCAAAGATACCTTGTTAGGAAGAATCGACACTGTGTTTGCAGATGTCTGAGTTGAGTCTGTGTCCAAACCTGTGTGCTACACTGTGAAAGCTCTGTGTGTCTGGCTTGCAAACCCCAGCTTCAATCCTCCTGCTCCCCCCACTCCTATGTACATGCTGTAACATCAAGGTTGGACAATTAAATCCACAAACTCATCCTAGAAAAAGCACTACGTAGCTCATTGCTGAATATCACTATGGTCACCTTCAAAGTCTTCCCGTTGGCCATCTGGTGCCCTTCCTGATATTCAGCAATGAGGAATATAGGGCTTTTTCTAGGATGCATTTGTGGATTTAAATGCCTGACCTCTTATAATATGTAATAGCAATTTGGATTTGAAAGCGTGCAGGTACGTGTCCCCATCTGGCCATATGCCAGCAGTACCGACCTCCCTTGGGAGTAGCTGGTTAACTGGAAGTGTGGGAGGGGGGCATGTCTGGCAGCCACCATGGCTGGGGAGTGCTACTGCAGAGTCACCAGAGTGTAGGACAGTCTGTGTCCTCCACCAAGACAGCAGGTCCTGCCCCCAGTGCTGGTAGCATCTCCATTGAGAAACTCTGTGCATTCACAGTGTGGAATATTCCTCAGTAACTTAGTAAATCAGAGACTATTTATAACGCTGTCATGAAAGGATAATAATGTTTCCGAGGAAGTTAGAGAGCCTATCCCCTGACTAATGGCATCACCCAGGGAAAATGCAGACTGTGTCTTGATCCCACTGTGAGATTCCTGATATGTTAAGTTCTAGCGTGTATGTTAATGTCCCTTCAGATTTCAGAGCCCTGCCACCATTGTTCTCTTTCTATTTGTGTGGTTGAAATGAGGCTTGTTGCTGTGTGGATGTTTCTTCCCAGACAGTCTTTCATTGGGAAGCTATTAGATAAAAATTGGGTTGGCTTTGTGGGCAAGACATTTTGCCAGAAAAAAAATAATCTTAGCATCACCACTCACGCACACACACTGAGACCGCACACACAAAGAAACTTTGGAGGGCTCTTTTGTCCTTACATAGGGAAGCCAGCAGTGCCAATAATAGCATGGAGCTGTATCTCTCGCCGCGCTTTTGAAGGCATAGAAAGCAAATGACAATTCCAGCGGTAGCTAAGATGTATTTCGCAGGGGCTGGAGAGAAACTGGCATTCTTAGGAGTCCAGCAAATTGTCTTTGAGCCTTTGAAGGCACACAGAAAGCTAATGACACCTCCGAGGAATAGCCTTCTCAGGCTTTAGATGCCACAGATGCTAAAGCCGGGATGTAAAACCTTTCTTAGAGGGCCCGTAAGCATCCTCTGTGTGCGTTTATTAGCAGGCTGAGCGTGTACATGGAAATGTTAATGGTCTGTGGAGCAAACTCAGCTTGTTTCTGCAAACTACAGAACTATAAAAGTTATCAGAAAGGACACACACTCTCTTCCTTTGTTTCCCATCTATTTCCTTCTCTACAGAATAACAGGGCACCCATCGTGGGTGCCAGGACCTGTGCCCACAAAAGTGACCCGAGGCGGCTTCTCCCCTCCAGTTCTGTAGATCTCGTGTCCTCCGGCGAGGGAGGAACGTGTGCGGTCAGGTCCACAAGGTGACTGCAATGCAAATAAGGCACAAATTAAAGGGAAATTTAGCTACAGAAGAAATTACTTCTGGCTGATAGGATCAAAGAAAGCTACACAGAGGAAAGAGTGGAAATGGTATTTAACTGTTTTCAAGAACGTGTAGGACTTGGGCAGGTAGCAATTAGCATGGAGGGGAGAAAGATGTATTGTGGGGGAGGGCTCTCCATGTGGGGAATAGCGTCCGCAAAGGTCACCACAGGAATGGCATGAGCTGGGACCACCGAGGGCAGCAGGCTCCTGGCGTGTGCTCGTGACCCTTCAGAGAAAGAACCTGGATTTACTGATCTTTCCCTAACGGCTCGGAATTATGGTGCTCCTTCCGCTGTCCCTCACCGCCTGTGCCCAGCGTCCCCCTAGCAGCCAGCCCCTGGGCCTCTGCTGCTCTGTGTTACCAAGCTGGGATGCCCAGAAGGAGATGGAGATCACTTTTCTAAGAAGTAAAAATCCCCAAATCTCCTCTTAAGCCACTACAATAACATCTCATATTTTATTTAATTTCCTTGTAATGGAAAAACGAGTTATACCAAACAAAAGCAAATGACTGGTAAAGAAGATCTGAACGATGTTTATAAGCCTTTTATGATTTCTTATTGAATCTCTTGGTCTCCTAATTGATTAATAAAGGGAAAGACGGGAAGACTGACACGCGTTATCTTCTGTCATGATTCCGACAGAGTGAAATCGCTCCCACCTTGCCAGTAAAATTCTCCAGGTTGATTGCTGTTTTTAATGCACCCAGGCTGTGCTTTTCAATGAAGTGACAGTGGTCCTGATCATTCTGTAAACAGGGAATTTCCCCCAAGGAAATGAAGTCCCTTCACAAAACACATTTGGCCTTTCTGATGGCTCCCTGGACATTAGCGATGTCAAATTTGGGTTCTGCTGGAGCCCTGCAGGGCCACCATCTGATGTTGTACTCTTTGGATCCTCTGAAGCACCTTTGGTCCTATTTGAACCTCCCATCCCTAAGCCTGAGGTCTGGCTACCGTGGTATCTTAGTCAGTTTGGCTGCTCTAGCAGAATACCATAGACGGTGTGGCTTAAACCACAGAAATTTATTTTCTTATAATTCTAGAGGCTAGAACAGCACAAGGCCAAGGCCCTGGCAGATTCAGTGTCTGGTGAGGGCCCACTTCCCGGTTTAGAGAGGGCCACCTTCTCGCTGAGCAGAGGAGAGAGAGGAGCAAGCATTCTTCATACAAGGATACTAATTCCATTTATGGGGACTCCACCCTCACAACCTAAACCTCAGCCCCACCTCCTAGGACTAGCACACCAGGGATTTAGGCTTCAGCGTATGAATCTGGGAGGATACAAATGTTTAGAGCCTGGAAAGGGTACAACCCAGCCAAATACAAAGCACATTCCACCAACCAGTGAGTCCCAGAGTTATTTCTGAAACATTAAGGGCTACTTTATAATAGCTTTACTTAGAAAATCTGGACGTACTTCCCGGCACCTTTAAAAGCCCAACAGCAATACTGCGAGGTATGTAGTAAAAACAAGGTACTGATTCCTGTTTACCAGATGCCTACTGTATGCCAGCTACTGTGCTGGGCTCAGAAAGGTTACAGAGTTTACCCAGAGTCATCAAGGAGACGGTTGCAGAGTGAATACACAAAGATAACTTTTGCTTTTCAGTCTGGATAGATCCCACACTTTAGGGGAACGGGGTCTGGGCCATTTGCATATCACCACCTGGACTAGGAGCTGGAAGGCTCTACAGTAGGCCTGGCCTTGTGGAAATTGCATTGTATGTTAACCAGCACCGTATGGGACAGCACCATATGGGTCCTGTCCAAAATCTCAGGGAAGGAGAGCCACATCGAGTGTGGATGCTCTGGGAAGATGCCTGCGGTCCCTGGATTCCTTGTCAGTGAGATGGACCTTTTGAATTATGTTTTTCCATGAGCTGTGCGGGGTGATGGTGAGGTTGGTTGGAGGTGGGAACTGGTGGGGTACTGGGGACTGCTGTTGGTGGAGTGCTGGCCCCATGGTGCTGAGTGCTGTGCATTCCAGCTCACAGAATCCTCATGGGCACTTGTGAGACATGTATTACTACTGTGTATTAGGAAGAGGATGGTCCGTAGGGCTCCCACGCTCCCCAGCCAGGAAGGTGCTCCATCCAGTCCAGGCCCCGCTGGGCTCCTGATTTAGGCACCAATACATTTTATGTCTCTTCCCTCTACACTGGGTTCAAATTAAGGCTTCATTGCCCAACAACGATGAGGTCCCTCAGGTCTGAACCTATTTAAATTCAAGTTTCAGCGTCCCTACCAGAGGGAAAAACACCCGTGTGCAGGGTTATTGTTAGGCTCATGAGAGAAGTCGGGTGTGAAGTTCTATACATGCATAGTCTGGCACATGGTAGGCTCTTAAGAAATGGTTCAACTGTCATGATTGTGATTCTTTGAGGCTGAACCTCCAGAGGCATCTCCTGACCCTTCAGTCCCCCTCTTTAAATCCTGTCTTATACCTCTCCCATGCCACCTGGCTTCCCCAGGTTACCCTTCCACTCTCTCTGCCTTTCTGCTGTTCCACTAGATGTGAATGCATAGTATTCCACGTACAAGCCAGTTGCTCTTCCCAGCTAAGAAAACAAGGGCAAGGTTAGCTTTCCACTCCGCATGTTTCAGTCTGAAACACAATCCGATGCTTACATTCTCAGGCTGAGAGCGTGGAAACCCACAGAAAGACTGCAGATCAATCCTTCTCTTGCCCCACCAGTTGGAACTGGATGGGAGGTTTAATTTATATCTGCGGGTGTGTTCTCAAATGCGGTGACAATGTGACACACCCATGCCTGCCTGTCACACACACCAAGGCAGAGGCAACACTGGCTCTGGCTGAGGGACCCTTTGGTGGAAATTCATCCTCTCCTGCAGGTTCTGGTCTAACTTTATCCGTGGCCTTTTGTGGATCGCAGACCAGGCATGACCTCACGTCTCCTGCCAGAGCTCTGAAGCCTGCAGTGATAGGAAACTGCCCAACTGCCTGCAAGAGGTACTAGTGCCCTGATCAGGAGGGCATCTTTGCCTGTGGCAGAACACAGCAACTAGACCAAATGTTCGGTTGAAATATGTCTCTGATAAACCCCCCTTAATTCTTTGTTTTAAAAATGTTATATTTTGTCATTGTTGTTTCAATGTTGTTTTACAAGCTGTGTTCTGACTGCAGCGAAGGCTTTCTGAGAAATCAGTCCCAGAGAACTCCTGCTGTGGAGTATTTGCGTCCTTGGTAGGTGAGGAAAGTTAAGAGCTGTTGCTAAGGGAACCAACTGAGGAACTTAAATGTATGAATCTCACAACAACATTTAAGTTTCGTGGAACATCTGACCTCAGCTTTGCTTTAAGGTGAAGGGGAAAATGGAGTAAGAATTATGTGAGTCAAAGACTAATGAAATATATATACCATCGTTTTAGGACTTAACACTTTGCTATCGGTATTTGTACTTTGCTCTTTTTATACACAATTCTCCTTTTCTTTTTCAAAAGTCCTGGGTGAGCTGTACCTGCATGCCCTCGGTAAAGGCCGTTTCCATCACGGGGGATGCTTACTTTAGAGACTAGAGGCCCAGTGAGGAGGAAGAGGAAATTGTTCTGTGTTTCATCCATTCAAACCTGAACTTCTAAGGGGACAAAAGAAACTCTGTGGTTTGCTTGGCATGATAGGGGCCTGCAAATTTCATTCTTCCTAAGATACTTTTCCCTCCTCTGTTTTAAATTAGATGGAAGAAGAACTTGTCCTGTGCTGAAAACAGTGGAATTAAGATTACCGAATGGTCATGTTAATGACTTCAGTTTGTGATACTGGGATCTGACTTACGGCATTGAGTATACATTATCACACTAAAATTTGTACTAGGTAACACAAAGTATGGTTAATGCTCCCAAGCATAGAAAATGCACGGCAACTGGATGTAAGATCACAGCAACGTGCCACCCATTTGTGTGCCCCAATGCTAAATATATTCAGGTTGTACCATATGCAGTTGCCTTTTGGGGGAGCAAAGAGAGACACATATTGGTGATTTGATGTGGTTCAACGCAGCACATTTGTCTGTACCTGACCTGGCAGGTGTTGTTCTGGGACTTAACTGGGACACCCTGACACAGACCTGAAGGCACAGGGGACTTTCCCCAAAGGCACAACTAACTGTGAGGAAAGGTCACATTCTCAAGTGTTTTCTCCAACAATCACAGAACCAGAGAGCCAGAAGGATCCTTAGGGGGGTGGAATTGGTGGCACTGCCTTGTTTTATAGAATCAAGGTGGTGGGAGGAGAGGGGACCTACCTGTGGTCATGGGGTGAGTTGGCGCTGTGTTGGAGGCTTGGACCGAGTCCTGTGTGGCTTCCAGAACACCATATTCTGCTTTTCCCTATCGATGTTGGATTTTAGGCCATTAAGACAAATAATGCATGTGATGTTTGTAACTTAGAAGCAGCCCAACCAGAGGAGTCCTGCAGTCACTCTGGGCGCTGGATTGTAGACAACAGAAAGTTCTGTGGTATAGGGAGGAGCTGGGGTGGAGACAGCCTGGGGCTCTGCCCAGAGGGAGGAGCTGGGGTGGAGACAGCCTGAGGTTCCGCCCAGAGGGAGGAGCTGGGGTGGAGTCAACCTGGGGCTCCACCCAGAG
>NW_003852469.1:1548014-1591522 GCF_000181295.1 Otolemur garnettii | reverse complement strand
CCCAGAGGGAGGAGCTGGGGTGGAGTCAACCTGGGGCTCCGCCCAGAGGGAGGAGCTGGGGTGGAGACAACCTGGGGCTCTGCCCAGAGGGGGGACAGGGGTGTACTCAAACATCTCCTGTTGCTCCAGGGATTGGGCTGCGGGGGGGGAATGCCTGGTATTCAGGGCCTAACCTTTCCTTGCCTCTGGGCAGGGCCTCTGGACTCCTTATGCACATTCACTTTCCCTGCGCCCAGCATCCTTCCAGCTCCTAGGAGCTACAGGAATGGGGTCTACCTCATTAGCTCACGACTTTAAAGTATGCAGGCAGTAAGTAGCCACGTGGAACTTAGACTGGGGCTGCAGCTTGTAATTGTTATAAAAGTGCTATACATTTAAAAATGGGGACAAGAATAAACCTGTACATTATAGGAGTATATTTCATTTCACACAGTGGAAACCAGTGCTCACCACACAGAGGGGCCACGTAGATACAGGCCCACACTCTCCTGGGAGCACCCACAGCCGCTGTGTCACAGGGGCTGTGAGGCGACCATCGGGGTTTCACATTGAACCCCATTCCAGGGGACACACGGGACCACCTTGGGGAGTTTCACCTGTATCTTTTCCTCTCTCCTTTCCCATTCAATGTGCATCTTTCTCAAAAGTAGAATTTGTCTGTTCTTCCCTCTCTCCTTCTGCCACTGCACTTGCACCCCACTGCCTGTCTACCGCAGAAGGGACTGCTCTAGTTATCCTCCCATGGGCCTGAAAAGGCTGTTTTTCTTTTATTTTTCTTCTTTTTTTAATTTTAGTAAATTTAGGGGGCACAAGAGGTGGGTGGATCGTATAGAGGTGAAGTCAGAGCTTTCAGTGTATCTGTCACTTGAATGGTGCACATTTTACCTAACAGGTGATTTCCCCTCCCTCATCCCTCTCCCACCCTCCCCATGCCGGGTCTGCTGTGTCCGTCTCTCTCCTCTGTCTGCCCCTGCATACCCACAGCTGCACTCCCACTTAGAAGTGGGGACATGCAGTATTTGGTTTTCTGTTCCTAAATTACTTCACTTAGGATAATGGCCTCCAGTCCATCCAAGTTGCTGCAGATGACATCATTCCATTCTTTATTATTGCTGAGTCGTAAGCACTCCATGGTATACAGCCCACATTTTATTTATCCACTAACTGGTTTATGAGGATAGGTTAATTCCATATCTCTGCAATTGTGAATTGTGCTGCGCTAAGCATAGGAGTGCATGTGTCTTTTTGATATAATGATTTCTTTTCCTTTGGGTAGATCCCAGTAGTAGGATGGAAGGCATGTGTACTTTTACTTCTTTGCGCCATCTCCATAGTGTTTCCACAGAGGTTGATCTGATTTGGATTCCCACCAACAGAGTGTAAGTGTTCCCTTCTCACTGCATCTGAGCCAAAATTTATTACTATTTTACTTTTAAATAACGGCCACTCAAACTGGTGTAAGATGCTATCTCCTTGTGGTTTTAATTTGCATTTCCCTGATGATTAGTGACGTTGAGTATTTTTTATGTATTGTTGGACATTGGTATCTCTTCTTTTGAAAAATGTCTGTTTCTTTCATTTGCCTACTTTTTAGTGGTGTTATGTGGTTTTTTCTTGCTGATTTATTCAAGTTCCTTATAGGTTCCGGACATTAGTCCCGTGTTAGATATGTGTTTACAAGTATTTCCTCCCATTCTGTAGGTTGTTACTTCTCTGTTTTTGATTCTACTGTGCAAATGCTTTTTACTTTAGTTAAGTCCCAATTATCTGTTTGTTTTTGCTGCATTTGCTTTGAAAAGACTGTTTGCCGCTTTACTCTGTAGATAGATCAGATGTATATTCCTGTCAAATTCTGTAGTAACCTGCGACGTGGGTTGGCCTGAGACAAATATTCGCTTCCATTTTCCATTTCGAATCCTTGGTTATACGCACAGAATAGAACTTGGCCTCTTTGCTGGGATTGTGGGTAGCTTGCTCAGTAAATCATCTTTGGTGATGCTTTATTTTGACACCAGCTTTCAAAAATCGTGTTTCTGCTTTTATTTCCCAACTTAACTTAAAAGTATAGTTTTTAAAAATCAGTCTTATGCATTTGTGTAATCGTGTGGAGGAATTATTCTGCGCTTTGTTTAATTTAGGAACTTTGTGGCGCCTGCCACTTCTCACAGCAATTGTCTAAAAGATTCTTTCGACAGTTAGAAGTTACTAACTTCCTTCTTGGAGAGAAAAATGGGCTGCCTCAAACATCCACCTGGAATCAGTATTTATTTTATTGTTCTATGCCCGTTTCATTCTAAGAAGATTGTAGTATAATGGGCAATGAAATAGTGAAAAATTCTTTTATAATAAATGAGCTAACCCATTACAAAGAATTGACCGTGAACTTAGTAGGAATCAGTCATGTGATGCTGCAGGTAAAACAGTTAATGCCGTGGTTTTCAAACTGTTCTCAAGTGGGAGGACCTGTTTCTCAATGGAAATCACACTTGGAATCCTAGGCATAAAATGGTCGGTGGAAATGAGGAGGTACAAGGAGCCCAGAGTTGGGATGGCATGTCCTGCCTTGTGTTCCCCCTTTTAAGGTGGCCACCTGCACAGAAATCTGAAAAACATTATGTCAATGCGTTAATTATATAGTTACAGTAATCCCTTAAGTAGACATAAAGTTTCATAATTTTAGAGGTTTTTTTTTTTATACATTGTTTTATTTCACCTTGAGAAAGAGGGAGCAGATATCCTCATTGTCCAGGGAAACCACGGATCAGAGAGGCTAGTAACGTGTCCAGGACCACACAGCTAATGACGGGTAAGGCAGCAGGGACTGGAATGTAGTTCTTCTAAGTTTAGTAGGATCGTAGGATGGTACCTAGATGAAATAAAAGCCTAGGCTTCTTTGAACTGATCCAGCTATTTCTGGAATGTTTTGTTCAGTGGTGGGTGGTAAATTGGAAAGCTTTCAGAGGTGGGTGACTGGAGTATTACTCCGTGCAGTATAGATAGAGGTAAGAGATTTTAAAGTGGAAGTGTTTTTGAGATGTAATTCATGGGCGGGAGCTGGCTTTGTACAGGTGCTCTCTGAAGAAGGGCTTGAAGGCAGGAAGGCTTGGGAGCTTCAGGAATGGGTGTGATGTCACGGCGAAGGCAGAGGAGACGGAAGGGAGGCTTAGGACAGAAACTCCCTACAACTTCATGATGAGCGGTCTGGTCCATGGGACATGTGCCCCCCCCACCCCCAATTTTCAAAATATGGCCTTTGTTCCTTTTCCAGAATAAGGAATTAGAAAGCTGCTTTGATGTCTCTGCCTCTCACAAATGTCACTTTACTTAGTGACGTTCTTTTATTCAGTATACTGGGAAATCTGAATTGTCAGAACACTCTGCATTTTCCTATGGGACGAAATTAAGCTGTTTGCATTTTGAATGAAATAAAAGGTTCTAAACATATTTTTTCCCCCTTCCTCAATCATCCTTGGAAGAAGAAGTTTCTCACTATTGATTTATTTCATAATTTTATCTGGGTAAAAGCTACTTTCAGAAACTTCCCATATAATTATGCCAGCATAGAACTAACCCCAAAGGGTGGAGAATTCAGCAAGAGAGATTTGGATTCATTTTCAAGATAACAGGAGTCACAACAACAGCACAGCTGGTCACCAGGAGCAGGTGGCCTAGAGGGTCCCTGGCTCCTGGACCCTAGAAAGGTGCAGATAGAGGCCGCGTCTAGTCCTGGGCCTTGAGGAAAAGGTTTCTAAGCTGAGTCACATGTTAAACCACTCTATCCTTTGGGGATCCAATATTCTGTTATTTTAAAGGTTTTCATGACTCTAACATTAGAAGAAGCAATTTGAATTCCTTGTATTTGAGTAGAAAATGCCAATGAATCCTTAGGTTTGAATTTCTTATGTTTTGTGTATTTCTCACTGTTGATATTTCATCAGAAAGAATCTGAGAATGCTGTGGATGTTAATCAGGCCAGATTTGCTAATAGACTATTTTAAGAACATGTAATCTGTGAATAAAAGAACTTACTTGAATATCGTATGATCCAAAAATATCCTTAATTTAAAATACTTCTTAAAAACAGCATTTTTGAGTCTTGGTATGAGACAGGTGCTGATAAACATATCCCCGGTATAAAAGGTAGAGAGAGGGGTTGTATTCCCAAACATTGTGCGTAAGGTGCCTGTATTTTCCATTTATTTGTGTAGGGGAGAGAAGATTTCTTTTGTCACCTAGGTTCATGGCTTAGGCACCTGTAAGAAAAAGCAGATTAATAGGAGAAAAAATACACATGTATTTTATATAAGTTTTCCATGACGTGGGAGCCTTCAGAAGTGAAGACCCAAGGAGACAGGGAAGGCTGTGTGTATTTATAATTAAGTGTGATGAAGAGTAGACAGTGTAGGGTAGTATGTTTGGACAAAGCGGGGTGTGATCTCTTGGGGGGACTCAGCAAGTCCTGGTATTCAGATTCTTTATTTTTATCTTTTGAGACAGAGTCTCTATCACCCTGGGCAGGGTGCTGTGGCGTCATAGCTCACAGCAACCTCCAACTCTTGAGCTCAAGTGATCCTTTTGCCTCAGCCTCTGAGTAGCTGAGACTACAGGTGCCCACCACAATGCCCGGCTATTTTTTAGAGCCAGGGTCTCTCTCTTGCTCAGCCTGGTCTTGAACTCCTAAGCTCAGGTGATCCACCTGTCTCAGCCTCCCAGAGTGAGCCACCCACCCAACCTCCAGCTTCTTCTCTGTGTTTCTCCCTGTGTGTTCCGAGATGAGAATGTTCCTTTCCTCTAAGTATAGAGGGGAAACATCTCAAATGAGAGTCTTGTGACCTGCTTTAAGGGAGAAGGGTAGAAAAAGGTCAGGGAATGAATGACCTTCCTGATTCTGCAGATTTTTTAAATACCGAGGTGCCATATTTTGGAGTAACGTGTCCCGAATCCCATCATTTGCCTAATTTAAGATTTCCTATTTTTGTTTTTGATTTATTTTCAGATTTCAGGCATTTTCCCTAAATGTTTAGCATTACCTTAATCTATCTGTGTTAGTATGTGATAACATGTTTTCGTGTTCTAAGGCTCTGATATCGCAAACAAAACAAATGAACAAACAATTCCCATGTGAACTGTTTTGCAATACCCATAATGTCCCGATTTTTCTGTTTTCTAATTTGGGTTTTTCTGCTGCAGGGATAGAGAGCACCTTTTCTAGCAAAAGTCACCTGCGCACAAGAAAAAATGAATCGAGGTCTGCTAAGTGAAAAGAAACAATCTCTGTTGGAGAGAAACGTATTCTACTTTGCTTTTTAAAATTAGAATAGGGAACATAAAACTCTATTTAATAAAGCTAAAAATAGAAATTGAAAGTGGTTGAGGATGAACTAAACGGAGGAAAGAGAAGGATCATAGAAACAGACCCACACGTAGACTTAACACGAATAAAGGCAAAAAAAAAAAAATCATCAAAGACAGAATGAGAGACAGAGACAAAATGAACCAGACACCCGAAGATGAATATACAGGAGCACGTACAGGGCTGCCCAAGGGAAATCTTTCTGGAGGCCAGGCAGGTAATGATGGAACATAGAAGGGGTGCCGGGCACATGCTGTGAATCGTGGAGGGCCTGTTCTGTCTGAAGGTGCTCAATCCAAAGTGCTGCTTGGATCAAAGGAAATCTGTCTGCCCCCCACTGGCCACCTGGCTAGACCCCGGCTTCTGAGCACCCACAGAAGAGCTGACATTTACTGAGCACTTCTGTGTGCCAGGTCTGATTCTGTGTGCCTTACCCTCTGATAACCTATGACCTCAGGCTCAACGCCTGTGGCTCAAGTGGCTAAGGTGCCAGCCATGTACACCTAAGGTGGTGGGTTTGAATCCAGCCCGGGCCCACCAAAGAACAATGACGGCTGCAACCAAAAAATAGTGTTGTGGCAGTCGTCTGTGGTCCCAGCTACTTGGGAGGTGGAGGCAGGAGACTCGCTTGAGCCCAGGAGTTGGAGGTTGCTGTGAGCTGTGATGGTACAGCACTCTACCCAAGGGGACAGCTTGAGGCTCTGTCTCCAAAAAAAACAAAACAAAACAAAAAAAAACCTATGATCTCAGGAGGCGGCTGCTGTTCTCCCATTTCAGAGGTGAGGAAACTGAGACACAGAGAAGTTTCTATGACTTGTACAATATCACACAACTGGTCAGGGCTAAGGTGAGATTTGAACCCAAGGCATCTGGCACAAAGAAGGAAAATCCATGAGACCTAAATGCCATCTCCCCTCGCCTCTGCACCTGACCACAGAGAAGTGCAGCAGTCATTATATCGAGACAAAGAAAACATACTCAGGGAACAACAGGAACCTTAGATGCAGGGGTGGGGTGTCCAGCCTTTTTTTCACCCTACTCTGGTGCAGGTTGGAAGAAAAAGAGTTGCCTTGGGCCACCCATTAAGTATATAAACACTTGATGAAGCTAATTAGCAAAAAGAGGGTACACGCATACTTTTCAAATATCCAACACCACAGATGAACTAAAAGTCCTCACAAAATCATTATATGGCCCACAGGCCACAGATTGGACACCCCTGTCTTAGTGCTAAGCTTGCTGTGACTTTTGTTGTGCACATAATCTGTATCACGATTTTAAAGCAGTGAACACTGTTGTAAACCTCTGAAGAACAGATGTACAGATAAATGGGGCCAGAGTGAAGGAATCCACCCCGTGACAAATTCCTGTTTTTTAAAAAAAATTGGTTTGCTTCTTTTGGCCTGGCGTAAAGTGCCAAGAAGAAGTTGCTGGAGACAACAAAAACTTGGCAGTAGTTTTTTTGCAAGACGGAAACAGCGTTCCAGGATCATCCTGGTCGTGCTGCTCCTAGTAGGCCCTCAGTAGGTGTCGAATAATCGAATCACAAGATACTACAGCCTTTATTTAACAGTAAGGACCTTCACAATTTTCAGACTCCTTTTGCGTTCAGCATTTTACCAGTCATCTCAGAAAGTCAGCTAGGTGAGCAAGGTAGGCGTTACGATTCCCATTTCTTAGACGAGGAAACCAAGACCCTGGGTTAAATGTCTGCCCAGACATTTTATGGCCAGAGATGGCATCCGAGGGTTTCTGCCTCTGAATTTAGATTCTTTTCATTTGGCTGCACTGCCCTTAAGGGATAAAAACTGACAGCCGTGCCTTCATCTTCAGGGACACGTGCTTTCCTAACAAATGTGAAGCTCTGATTTCCTATCTTGGAAGGAGGAATATTAAATACCTGCAGTGTTTAGTTTCTATAACCCCTATTCCGATCGTTAGCCCCTCTCAAAGGATACTCCGGACTGGGATTTTTCTGTTTGTTTTTAATGTCTTACTTTATATTCATCTGCAGGGAAAGGGGACATTGAGTATGATGGTTAAATGCAGTAGATTTCCCCTGGACGATTGGATACCACCTATTCTGTAAAGGCTCGCCGCCGAAGTCAGTCGTGATCATAGCCACGATCGTTTTAAAGTGATGTTTACCAATGCAGTTTCACTTACTGCCTAGTTTTTGAAATTTCTTTGAGTCAACATTGGAAAGCAACATGACTTCAGATCCATGTTCTTATTTTTTAAAATCCTAATTAAAAATTAAACATCCTTGGGAACAAAGGAAACGCCTTCCCTTTCCCAGTTTCCACTTTGATCTTTTATTCTGCTCCCCCCCCTTTTTTTTTAACCCACAAATCCAGAGAACTTTGTTAGCAGGAGTGAGAAGTAGAATATTTCACTGAGGCGCCCAGTTCCCGCGATCAAGGAATTAAGCATGATTTTATCAAAAGAAGGATGTGAAAGGAAAGGTTCCCTTTACCATAATTTTGTTTTGTCCCCTTTCAGGGGAAAGGGGAGCTGAAATGTGCTTAATGGTTTGCTCCATTTCCTGCGTGTCCGTATTTATCCGTCACATTATCTGAGACCAACTGAAGAGGGAATGGTTAGAAAAGAAGAGCGGAAAGCTAATACCAGTTGAAAGTAAGAAGCTCGAATCTTAATTTTTAGAGAACACAGAAAGCCAAATGCTTTCAGAAGAGGCCCCTTCATGGAGTAATTTGCCTGGTATGGCATCCCAGTTTGTTGTGTAATTTCAGCCCTGTTACTATGGCAACCTGCTTTAGTGTAGCCGCGATAGTTAATCAGGATTTGTCGTTATTCCCCTTTCATCACGAGGCTCTATATCCTTATGGATTAAATCACAGTTCTCATTGACAATGGCATAGATCAAACATTATTGCCAGACATAAAACCCCGGGTCGCTCCCTGTCATTTCCCCCTTATTACCAGAAGCCGCAAATGGAAGCTGAAGTCTAACTTTTACAAGGAAATCAGGACTGCTCCCAGCTCCTCCGAGACTGCCCTCATGACAGAATCCCAAGCGGGGGAGTCAGAGGGCCACTGTGGTTTAAAATCACCCTGTGCCCGTGGCCCAGGCGAGCTGCTGCGTTTCATGCAGTTGCAAACCTGACTCTGCAGATACAAATAGAGGCTGAAAGTTGTTTTAGCATGCCCTCTCATTTCTTCTTCAAGGCTTTTTATCTGTGTTTCAAAGCCAGGCGTTTAACTGAATTCATATGCTTGGAGCAGCCCACTTTTCCTCTCCTTCCCATCGATTTTCTGGACTCCTGTCTGCTGCTTTTCTACGGGAGACTGTGTCAAGCAGTGGGAGGCGGGGATGGGATGCCATCCCAGTGCTGAGGCTGTTCCACTGTGAGTCGCAGAGCGCCCAGTGAGCTTTGCTCTTCCCAGTTTGCAAATACCTGGGCAGGGAGGTGAACAGCCCTAAAGCAGATTGGCTGGATGGAGCCACATGGCCACCATTTTTAGGAAAATTGCGTAGAGGAAACAGGAACAGTGAAGGTCTTGCTACACAGCCCTGTAGGTTAAGGGCCCCTCACCAGCCATGGTCTGCCTTTTGTTCAGAAGCTAGAACTTTTAAATTGGGCCGGTCAGCAGCCTCCGGCGCTGATCTGCCTCGGTTCAGTGTTTGGCTCTGCCACTTTTTAGCTGTGTGACCTTGGCAAATCTTTGAACCCCTCTGAGCTGCAGTATGTAAAACAAAGGTAATAATAGTACCTACCTCAGAGTCATGAGGATTACATAAGTCGATATTTGGGAAGTGCTCAGACTGGTGGCTAGCACATCGCGAGTGCCGCATAGGTGTTTGTAAATAAATGGAAGAGAAACAACATTGCACGTACACGCGTTCAAAATATATTCAAGATTGAATTATCCAAATACCATGAAGGTGTTGAAAACAGGGCCCCCTCCCCCACCCCCCTTCCCTCCTCTGCTTTCTATCCTTGATCTCTGCAATGTGCCCAACCCCCAAGTATAATTCTGATTGGCTAAATTAATTCTGCAGCATCCTGCTGTGAATAATTATGTTGATCCAGTGTGTATTCTGATGCCTTTTTTTCCCCCTTTGCCTAAATTATAATGTGACAATTGCGGCTCACAGCTGGCTCATCAGAGGTGAGCAGTTTGGGAATTGGCACATCTGAATGTGCTTCTCTGTTAACTCTCTGCCTTGATTGCTTAAGACAAGACATATGTAAACCCCATGATTATTGCCATTTTTTTGGACTTTGCAAAGACTCTGCCTTCAAACATAAAGCTGCTGGGCTTGTTTTGGGGGAGGGGGCACGTAGGAGTCCCCCCTCGCCCCTCCCCTCTCCCCCTCCCCTCTTTTCCTTTCAGACAATAAATAGCTGTCAGGCTTATGTCAAGGATGAAATTATAGGTGCACATGAGGCCTTGATTACATTGTTTTGGAGAGATTGCGATTAGCATACTGAAATGAAGTCTAATTTTTCACTGACGGAGCTGAGTCAAACTCAAGTGACGAGGCAGGGCGCACAGAGCGAGGGGAGAACCGTCAGATCCCAGCACCTGTTCTGTCGGGACCGGCTTTTCCTTATTTAAAACAAACAATAGAAATAAAATAATTCATGCGAAGAATAGCTTTGCATTGGTAAAAAAAAAAACCCAAGTGATAAAAAGAATGGAAAAAAGACGTGTAGGTTAGATAAGGCTCTTTGTCAAATTACCATGTATGATTTTCAAGCGTATTTAATCCATTTTGAGGCAGCATCTTCTAGATTACTGATGCAGCCTGTGTTTTTGCTGAAGCCTGTACTGTCTGGATTTCTTACGTCTCTCGTGCCTGCATGATTCCTTTAACGCTGCCCTGTTGCCCACGCAGGCATCCTCTGAGGAGGCTGGCTTGCAATCACTTGATCCCCAGGGCGGACAGCCTTCTCATACTTTTGCTGTTTGTACATTCTGATGCTGCGAACATTTGTCCTGTTGGCTTTCAAAATCCTTCCTTGAACAACAACAAAAAAATTCTTTGCATATGGGTTCCCTGAAATGTTTTCAGGAATAAAAATCTGCCTCCCATATAATGGCGGAATAAATAATTGTATGTGTCTGATTAGAACAGTCTTTGCTTACTGTGATGGAAATTTAAAAATTGTATACCTATACGTGTAAACATATTACAAACATATGTACACCCGTGTCTATGTGCAGGTGTGTGTGTGTGTGTGGAGATCTTGGCATTGTAATAATTTCGCTATCACTATTATTAAGGAAAAACATGGTGATTTAGTTTGGGTGGACAGGAGAGGAAGGGGTCTTCCAGTTTGAAATCTGTGACCGTGGGGAAGTCTGTAAACTATTTTTATTTATTTGCAATATGTATATTCAGCGCTTACGATGTGAGAACACCATTCTGTAGTCACTGTGGAGCTCAGAGGCGAGTTGGAAATGGTTCTTGTGGTCCGGGACTGTGCATTTTGGACCAAAGGAGAACTCGATGAGCCCAGAGTGACTGTGGAGGAAGAACTCACATCTGCTGTGGGCTTTTCCCCCAGCTACTTGGGCTGTAGGTGTATATCAGGGAGAAGAAATAGGGAAGGTTTAGTGGGAGAGGTTGTATTCATGCTTTGTAAGTGTGGGGAGAATTTTAAACATAGAAATGGAAGAGAAAACATCCCCAGCTGAGCGAAACCCATGAGCCCAAATAGAGAGAGGTCTGGTCTGATGGGAGGGTCTCACTTGGCCTCGCTGGGGAGCTGCTAGTAAAATGATGCCTGAAGTCCACAGGGACAGAAAGTAGCTCTAGGCTGCCTGGGCATGGGGCTGAGGGGGAGAATGGGGAACCACTGCTCAGGGGTCCAGGAATCCTGGGGGGCAGTGATGAAGTTGTTCTAAAATGGAATGAGATGATGCTTGCACAACTCTTAATAGACTAAAAGCCATTGGGTCCCATACTTTAAACAGGTCTGTTGTCTGGTGTGTGAGTTGCATATCAACCAAGTTGTCATACATATATACAGCTGCAGAACCACGAAGTCAGCCAGTCTGGGCCTGGCTCTGGTCTTGGGCAAAAGGTCTGCAGGTGATTGGACTGAGCCTTGGCAATCCCCAGGGCTGCCACAGGGGCTGGACGTAGGCGTTCAGGCTGTAGGGATGGGTGGGGCTGTACCTGAGCCTGGAAGGTCTTGCTGAATGGCTTGTGCTGCTTCCGGCTAAAAGGAGCCATTGACAGTTTTAAAGCAGGAGTATGACATGTTTAGATTATTCTTTGAAAAGCTACTCACAGAGGTAGGGAGGATGGTTTCTGAAAGCTGGGATGCCAGTTGAGGCCATCTAGGTCACCAGCAGAGAGGCAAAGTGACCTTCCCCTGGTGCAGATGAGGGGCGGTTACAGCAAGAGTGGAAATCAGGGGACGGGGGGAGAGACACTGAGAATGCTGAGTCCCAGCAGGGCCTGGCACAGTAGGAGGGAGGCCAAGTGCTCAACCCTGCAAGCGCTGGGTTGGAGGGACCAGGGGCTCATCTGCAGGCAGGTGCCCGGCAAAGAAACAGAAAAGGGCTTGTCACCAAGGCTGGAGTGTGCAGACAGGGGGTTTAGAGAATTGGCTTCCACAATGGCTGTCACCTGGCTGTTGACAGGAGGTCCCAACCCCCGGCCATGTAGACCTGCCCAGGGTCCTGACAACAAGGTGACTTCCTCCAGGGTGAGGGACCCAAGAGTAAGTGAATGGCTAGGAGGTGACACACTGACATATCTGCTGGATACCGTCAGCCACACTGGCCAATTGTGATGCAGAGTGGGAGGGGCCTAATGGACATGGAACTGGAAGGTGGGGACCACAGGGCCATCCTGGAGGCAGGCTCCCACCCCTGATTCCTGGGGCTGTACTCTGAGTAGTAAAGAGGCTGGAGGCTCGTGCCTTCACTCAGCCTTTGTGACACCACCCATGTGCCACAGGCTGGGGAGACAAAATGAGCAGGGCACTGTCCCTCTGGGCTGTCACCCTGGGAGTTTGCTGTCCCCTGACTCAGAGCAGGGCAGAGACTCCAGACTCCAGCTACTACTGTCCTCAGTGCCAGTCCATGATGCAAAGCTCCAAGGGGAGAAAAAATGACTTTGGAGGGTCTGGAGGAGGAAGCAAGTGTCCCATTGTCTGGGTGCTGCACCAACTTCTATGCATTTTGCTACATTCCAAGCGACTCGACTGTGGGTACCATAGGCTCAGGACAGGACCGAGCCTGGTCAAGTTGGTGCTGGGCAGAAAGGGCTCCTCTCAGCTGTGTGGTTGGACAGAGGACATCTTTTTAGGATAGCTTTGCAGATAATATTCTACTTCTGGAAATACAGAGATCAGGTGAACCTTCTTAAATGGTATGATCAGTTAAAAAGTGTGCTGTAATCCCAGCACTCTGGGAGGCCAAGGCGGGAGGATCCCTTGAGCTTAGGAGTTTGAGACCAGCCTGAGCAAGAGTGAGACACTGTCTCTACTAAAAACTGAAAAATTAGTTGGGTGTCATGGTGGGCACCCGTAGTCCTGGCTATTTGGGTGGCTGAGGCAGGAAGATCACTTGAGCCCAGGAGTTTGTGGTTGCTGTGAGCTAGGCTGATGCCATGGCACTCTACCTGGGGTGAAACACATTATTTTAATTTTTAGGTTCAGGCTGAAGAGTTCTCTCTCTCTCTGTCTCTCCTTTTTTTTTTGTTAAACAGGCCCAGCCGTGTTTGAACCCACCACCCCTGGTGCACAGGGCTGATGCTCTAACCACTTAGCTATGGGTACCCAGCTGTGAAGAGTCCTTTTTTTTTTTTTTTTTTTTTTTTTTTTGCTGAGAAGTGGAATATGTTGCTTTTAAAATTAAGGATAAGAATTTAGTTGTATTTAAAAGGTAATGAGTTCTGGATATTTACTTGATTCTAACTTTCTACATTGAGGAGATGTAATTAAAGACAAATAGGAGGTGAGACCCAGAGCAGCTGAGGGACTGGCAGTCCAGGCCACGGTGTGTGTTGGTGGCAAATTCCTGCCCAGCCAGCTTCCCTCCTGCCTGCCCTCCTGGCCCCAGGTCTCTGTGCTTTTCACAGCAACATCAACACTTGCTCTTTTCCCTTTTTTATAGAGTGGGAAGGGAAACCTTGGTAGGCATGAATTTATGAACTAAAATAAAATCTTAAGCTCCCTACCCCCCCAGCTGTCTGAATGGACCCCCTCTTGATCAAGGGGACCCCTTGCCCCGAAAAAAAACCCACATAAAACTGAGTTGCCAGCCAGGAGGAGAAGGGAGGTCAGACACAGTTACACCCTGTCCCTTTTGGAGTTTTTTGTAACATTAAGATAGAAAATCATTAACAAGCCTAAGGCTCTAAACCACACATGCAGGTCACCAATTTACTTAACAGGTCCCTTGAGTCTATGTATGTGTCTGGTGCATGTCCCACAGCTTGTCTCTAATTGTCAGACTTCCCTAACTTAACTTAAAATGTTTCAAGCTAGTAGATGAAGCTTCATTCCTTTAACCAATTGCAAATTAAAGAATCTTTCAACTCACCTATCTTATCCTCTGGTTTGAGATATCCTGCCTTTTCAGGCCAGACCAATGTATGCCTTCCACGCATTGGTTTATGACTTTACATCCAATTCCTGTCTCCCTAAAATGTATAAAACCAAACTGTAAGCCAGCCATGGTGAGGCACTTGCTCAAGGCATCTCAGGCATGGCTCTTGGGCCTTGGTCACACACATTTGGAAGAAACCTCTTTAAACGATTTTACAGAGTTTGAGTTCTTGTCCATTGAGAGTTTTAATAACATCGTGTAGATTTTCACTGTATTTATGACATGGTGATCTTCTGTCTATGGACAGTGTACTGGTTTTCCATTTATAGTGGCGGTGTGGGGTTCTTGTTGGAAAACAAATGCATATACATTAAAGTAGAATCAACATCGTTAAATGTTCATACTTCCCAAAGTGATTTACTGATTCAGTGCAATACCCATCAAAATAGTGACATTATATTTCATAGATACAGAAAAATTAATTCTGTGCTTTTTTTTGGAACCAGAAAAGAGTCCAAGTAGCCAAAGCAATTCTAAGCAAACAGAACAAATCTAGAGGCATCATATTATCAGACTTCAAACTATGCTAGAAGGCTATAGTCACCAAAACAGCATGGTATTGGTACAAAAATAGAGACATAGACCAAAGAAACGGGTTAGAGAACCCAATATAAAACCATCCATCCACTGTAGACAAATGATCTTTGATAAATCAGATAGAGGTGCACACAGGGAAAAGAAGCCCTATTTAATAAATGGTGCTGGGAAGACTGGAGAGCCACATGTAGAATAAAATAGGACTCATATCATCACTCACAAAAATTAATTCAAGATGGAGAAGAGACTTAACCATAAGGGATGAAACCCTAAGAATTCTAGAAGAAAATATAGAAAAACTCTCCTAATAGAAGCCTAGGCAAAGAATGGCAATCACAACAACGACAACAAGAAAAAAATGGGATTGGATTAAACTAACAAAGCTCCTAGACAGCTAAGGAAATATGATTATGGGTCTCTGTTGATATAGAGCAAATAGACAGCCTACTGAATGTGAGATAAAGGGCTAATGTCCAAAATCTACAAAGAACGCAAGCAACTCAACAAGATAAACAAACAAACATTCCCATTAAAAAGTGGGCAAACACCATGAACAGAAGGTTTTCAAAAGAAAAAAGACAAATGGCCAATAAACATATTAAAAAATGCTCAGTGTCGCTAATCATCAGGAAAATGCACATTAAAACCACAGCGAGATTCACTTTCTCCCGGTTAGAATGGCTGATATTACAAAGTCTAAAAACAACAGACATTGGCATGGGTACAGATTATATACTGTTGGTGGAACTGCAAGTGAGTATAACCTGTATGGAAAATAGTATGGGGAGTCCTCAAAGAAATAAAAGTAGACCTACCATTTTGACTTAGCAATCCCGCTACTGGGTATCTACCCACAGAAAAAAAAGTCACTTTATAAAAAAAAGAAATACCTACTCTCAAATATTTCTTGAAACACAATTCAGACTCGCAAAGATGTGGAATCAACCCAAGTGTTCATCATCAGTTCACGAGTAGATTAACAGGATATGGTCTGTAGATACCGTGGAGTACGACTCAGCCATGTAAAAGGATGACTTGGTGCGGTTAGCAGAAACAATTTGGGTGGAACCAGAGACCATTATCGTAGTGACATATCTCAAGAATGGAGTCTCTGGCTCAGCGCCTATAGCTCAACAGGCTAGGGCGCCAGCCACGTACACCTAAGGTGGCGGGTTCGAATCCCCAGCCCGGACCCGCCAAACAACAATGACGGCTGCAACCAAAAAATATCTGGGCGTTGTGGCGGGCGCCTGTGGTCCCAGCTACTTGGGAGGCGGAGGCAGGAGACTCACTTGAGCCCAGGAGTTGGAGGTTGCTGTGAGCTGTAATGCCACGACCAGGGGGACAGCTTGAGGCTCTGTCTCAAAAAAAAAAAAAAAAAAAAGAATGGAGTCTCACTATGTCACCCTCAGTAAGAGTGCCGTGGCTTTAGCTCATAGCAACCTCTAAGTCTTGGGCTTAAGCAAATCTCTTGCCTCAGCCTCCGAAGTAGCTGGGACTACAGGTGCCTGCCACAATGCCCGGCTGTTTTTTGGTTGTAGTTGTCATTGTTGTTTGGCAGGCTCAGGCTGGATTTGAATCCACCAGCTCTGGGGTATGTGGCTGGTGCCCTTGCTGCTGAGCTATAGGTGCCACTGAGCCTGTACTTGCTATTAAACTGGAACTAAGTGATGAGCACATATGTGCACAGAGTGTGAAAAACTCTGGAAATCAAGCAAGGGAGGAGCGGGCTGGAGGGGGGCAAATCCTTACACGGTGGGTACAGTGGACGTTATCTGGATGATGGGCACACTCATAGCTGTGACTTAAGCATTACCAAAGCAATCCATGTAACAAAAAATACTTGTGCCCCTTCAATACTTTGAAATCAAAACCCCCCAAATAAATAAATTTTGATTTTTTTCAATAAAGAGTGTTTTCCATGAAAGATATTATGTAATAATAGGGCAGCTGGCAGAAAACCATGAAGGTGGTGTGGAAATGACTAATATTTGAGAAGCATTACTTTGTGGCTTGTGACTTTGGCTTTGGTTCATCTAGTCAGCAAATGGTGTGGTGATATCTTCGTGCTGTAGGAAACGGTCCTCTGAGCTGTCCATGGTGCTGTGCCCGGGGCATCACATCTTAGGGGGGTGGCTACCGGCCAATCTCGTTCATCCTTAGTTTCCACATCTCAAAATTGAGAGGGCAACATTCTCCTTCCTTCACAGGAAGATCACGAGGCCCAAACGAGGTGATGTTTGTGCAGCTCTCATCGCTTAAGGCTGCTAACCTGCCCTGCTACGAAATTGGGTTTCCATATATGCGAGCTATTAGAACAAGCTATGTTACATTTCTATATAATTTTGGAAAATATTAAAAAATACGTTTTAGAATAAGAGCCAACCAACTGTATTTTGGTTTTAACTTCTTGCTCGTCATATGATATTATGGACCTCCAGGTCCTGACGACTTTTACATAGAAATTAGGAAGGAGTTACAGACACCTCCCCCTTTTTTGTGGCTCACTTTGCATTCTGGTCAATAGTGACCCCTTCCCCCTTTTCTAAATTTATTAAATGAGGAATTCACTCATGTTTGCTTACTTGTTTTGTTCTGATCTTGTGGGTAAGGTGAGCCCTGGATTCATCTCTGTGATGGTATGTTGGGTGCTGGTGCCCAGGGAGCAGACCACGCCTTCCTCTGCTCTGGGGGGCAGCAGTCACTGGAGCCACCACCCCATGCCCAGATGTGGGAGGTGGAGGCAGAGAGAAGGCCAAGAGTGGAGGGCAGAGGCAGTTTCTTGGGAGCAGCTGGGTGCCCTCAGGGAGGTCCAGGAGTGGCCTCATCACTACCATGAGGCCGGAGCTCGAGGCTACCGTGTTCACCTTTCCTGCTCTGGCTGGGATGTACCATGACTATTTCTACCACCAGTTGAGAGACGGTGACAGGGCCCCAGGACAAGGAGGAAGCCTGGGTTCGTAACATGGCAATTTTGGTGATGGACAGGCAGAATTTTTAAAACACAGTCTGTAATGTTCATGTTGATTTCTCATGAGTAAGGGACTTTTTTTTCTTTTGTTAGGAGAGCAGGTTTAACACACTGAGGTTGTTGCCACTTTATCTGTGAATTTGCAAATAGTTTATGGTAGGTGCTGTTTCCCCTAGGTTTAGCTGAACCTGATGGAAGGTTTTTCACGTTGGGATTGTGAGTGCTCTGTTGGGCTGGTGCAAAAACACCCTCACGATACAGCAACATTTTAATCAAAAGGTTTGGTTGAAACCACTGGGATGCAGAGCGCAGACTAAGCGAGTAATCTGCAGAGGGAAGAATGGCACGCGGTGTGGCTTTCAGGATGTCCTTTGTCCCTGGGCTTTGAAGGAAGTGGTTGAGACAGAGGTTGGTAATTACATCTATGAAGGAAGTGACACAGCGTGCCCTCCCAAAGCTGAGACCCGCACAACTTGAGAGAGAAAAATCAGTCTGTCATATTTGTACAAATATGTGCACTTCCATGATAATTGCCGTAGTCATTGTTTACTATTGCTACTTTATATTAATTATCTATTCAATGGTAATTAAATACATAACTCTAAACATCACCCCCAAACAAATTACCTTTTATCAATCGAAACAAACCAATTAAAAGTTTCAAAATGCAACCATGTAATCAACGGCTTAATACATGATAATTATGACCAAAATGCCAATTAATGTGTTAATATATGACCTCGAATCTCCAGAAACAAACAAAAAAAGCAGCCTCACATAGCAATTATGGCCTAGTTTGATTGACAGATATCTGTGAGTTGTTTCTTTTCGGTCGTTGTCTGACTTGGTAATTTGACTTATATCAAAAAAAAAAAAAAAAGAAAAAAAAAGCCAGCCTGTTCTCTCTTCCATCCTGAAGCCACCGCACAAAAAGTCACAGGGTTTGAAAACACAACGCTCTTCTTTTCAGCCCCTGCAGTCTCTTCCCCGCACTGCCCTGACCGCTGCGTCCCTTCCCTGTGTCGTTTCTGCTGCCCCTTGAACCCGTGGGGTTGGTTGGGAACGCGACAGTGATCTCTGCTTTCACAGGTGGGTAGGGTGTGGCGTGGACAGAGTCCTGTGGGCGCCTGAACACAGCTGGTGTTGGTGGTTGTGTGGAGCTGGAGCTAGTGTGTGCACGAGAGTGTTTAAGAGTGGGGTGGGGGGCAGCAGTGGCTGGAGCGGGGTGAGGGATGAGGATAATTCATAACATACCCTTTGTTCCAGTTGGGAGCCCGGATGGGGAGGTTAGGGGAGGGATGAATCATGCCTGCTTGTGGGGTCATCCAGAAGGATTGAGGAAAAGATCCAGACGGGACGAGAGCAGGAGTGGAGAACATTCTAGCAGGAGGAAGGGATTAGTGTGTTTGGGTTGGGTCAGGGCCCAAGTTTGGTTAAAATTTAGAATTGTTGGAGAAAAGCAATGATAAGATGAGTTAGATGGGGAAGATGAATCTGTCTGTCCTATTTCTGTTCTGCCTACACCACTTGATGAGAAGGATGAGGTCGTTTAAAAGACGACCTGGCCTCTCTGACTGTCTCAAAATGTTTTAGCACAATTTCACAGCCTCAGTGTCCCATCACCCAACCCTTATTTCTTTGATTTTTAATGCCCAATTTGTTGTGTGACTGTATGTTTATTCAAAAGGAAACTGGGGGTGTTTCTAAAATAATTCTTTATTCTGATCTGTACACACCTCCACTCTGAAACATGGCTCACTTAACTGTACTGGCAACTGTCATGCGTGGTTAACTTGTGAGCGTCTTTTTTGGTAGATTGAAGTGGAAAATCCCCTTGAAAATTCAGCAAATTGCATTTGACCTTGAGAAATATAGAGAATAGAGCTCTGTGTATAAATGTATGTATGCGTGTGTTTCTAAAAAATATGTACTCACATACATACACATAGGTGTATACATATGTATATATAAGTAAAGTAAAATTGATCTGAGTCACGAAAGTATAAATATGTCCAGTGTGAAATCCACTAGTGAAGGAGTTTGTTTTTATGACTCAGAAGGGAGGTAGAATAAAGTGGTGTTTTGAAGGTCAAGAACTAATGTGTGTCAATTTCTTTCTGCCCAATTCCTCATCTCCTTGACAGGAAGATGAGTCACTGGATGTGAATCATAGTACTGTACAGAATCCCAGGGCAGACTTATTTTGGGGCTGGATATTTAGAAACATGGCCTAAATCAGTGATTGGTTGTCTGGATGAACTGGGGAATTGGCAAAACAAATATTTCTCAATTTTTTTAGATTCAGTAGATAGCCTGCTCAGTGCACAAATACTTTTCTTTTTTTTCTTAATTATATTAAGAAAAAAGTGTTGGGTATTTTGGGAGACTGAGGCTGGAGGATCACTTGAGCCGACCTGAGACTAGCCTGAACAACATAGTGGGACATGTCTATACCAAAGAATTTGAAAAAGTTGTAGCTGGGTGTGGTGGCACATGCCTAGAGTCCCCGCTACTCAGTAGGCTGAGGGACTTGAGGGGTCACTTGAGCCCTGTAGTTCCGGGCTGCAGGGGAGCTATGATTGTGCCACCGCATTGCAGCCTGGGTGACTCTGTCTCGACAGTAAAAAGAAGTAGTTTTGCGCATTCTAAAGGAGTTTGTTATAAATGAGGGAGTGAAGCAAATTTGTCTTGGCAGCAGCATTATTTCAGTAGCCAACAGGTGGAAGCAGCCCCAGTGTCCATGGGCAAATGAATGGATAAACAGAATGCGACCTAAACATACAGTGTCATGGGATTCAGCCTTAACAAGGAAGGGCATTCTGACCCATGCTACAACTTGGATGAACCTGGAGGACATGATAGTCGGTGAAATAAGCCTGTCTACTCACACAAGGACAAACCCTGTATCAGTCCACCTTAGATGAGGCTCCTGGAGGAGTCAGATTCATAGAAGCAGAAAGCAGAAAGGTGATTACCTGGCTTCGGTGAGGAGGGGACGGGGAGCTGTTGTCTAGTGGGGACAGGAGTTTCAGATTTGCAAGATGACAAAGTGCTGGAGACTGACTACACAACAGGGTGAATGTCGTCCTCACGAAGCACGGTTCACAAAATGGTTCAGACGCTGTGTATGTTTTACCACAATTAAAAAAGTGAAATGAGGCTCGGCACCCATAGCACAGTGGTTACAGTGCCAGATACATACACCAAGGGTGATGGGTTTGAACCCAGCCCCGGCCAGCTAAACAATACTGACAACACAACAAAAAAAAGCTGGGCACTGTGGTAGGCACCCATAGCCCCAGCTACTTGGGAGGCTGAGGCAAGAGAATCACTTGAGCACAAGAGTTTGAGGTTGCTGTGAGCTGTGACGCCACAGCACTACCAAGGGTGATGAAGTGAGACTCTGTCTCCAAAAGAAAAAAAAAGTTAAATGAGTGACACATATTATTTAGGACATCAGAATGTCCTGAGAAGTTGGCCTGGCCAGACTGCCATGTGGTATGGGTGACAGGTGAGGGACAAAGGTACTTTCTTCTAATTAAACTGGACTTGTGCCTTCCACCCTCACTTCCCTCTGTTCTAATCCTGTCTCTCTGTCTCGTGGTCCCGGGCTATTTTGTTCACTAGACTATTTTCACTCCCTGACATTTAGGCTTCCTTTACTCTGGGAGAATGCTGACACCAGTGTGCGTATATATAGATAGAGGCACACACTTACACGCACACACACACACCCCACACATCCATGAGGGCTGTCTGGAAGATATCTGGCCATGTACTATGAAAAATGGAGACATACGTGGCCAGACACTTTCTGACGGCCCTCGTGTGCATATATGCTGTATGTGTATAGTAGAAGTTGGGGATATTGATGTCTGTCACTTCCCAAAGCGACAGCAGCCGCAGCCCAGCCAGCCGAGGGTGTCACCCACCATCCAGCATCCCAGAGGCCCGTCAAGGGAACCGGCTGCTCCTCCTGGTTGTCGCTTTCACAGTGAAGCGTGTGCTATTATGTTACTAACTGTGCTTCTGGAAGGAGCAAGGGAAACCAAATTCTAGAAATAGAATGTGAAATCGGTTTTGAATCTTGTGTTCTCAATTCCAGTCTTTTTATTTAGGATCCAGGTTCTAGGATGTCTCTTTCTGATATCGCTCGTTGAAAATTAAACAGATGTTTAACAGCATCCAGAAAGAAACATAGCAATGGTGTCTTTGACGCAGTTTTCCTTTCCTTTTCTTTTTTTTTTGAGACAGAGTCTCACTATGTCACCCTGGGTAGAGTGCCATGCCATCACAGCTCACAGCAACCTCCAACTCCTGGGCTCAAGCGATTCTCTTGCCTCAGCCTCCCAAGTCGCTGGGACTACAGGTGCCTGCCACAATGCCTGGCCCTTTTTGGTTGTAGTTGTCATTGTTGTTTGGCAGGCCTGGGCTGGATTCGAACCTGCCAGTTCTGGTGTATGTGGCTGGTGCCTTAGCCGTTTGAGCTACAGGCACTGAGCCAGTTTGACAGTTTTCATGTGGATATTCAACGCCTAATAGTCAAAGTTTAAATCGAAACCACCGAGTCTTGGGTTAAAGAGTCTGTAGTTTTATAGATAGTCATGGAGAAGAGGAGATAGTGGTCTGGAATCCTTGTCCATAATGTAGGTTTAGATTGTTTAAAGTAGAATTTTGCAAGGATGAATAAGGCCTGATCTTGCGGGGTGAGAGAAGGTCACATGTACTCCCTAAGTCTGTGTGAGAGGGGTACTGCTTGAGAACCTTGCAGAGCAGCCATCAAAATGCTCATAATCCTCACCACGATTACAGTCGTAAAGCACTACAGCTAACAAGGTAGCACCCAGATCTGCTTCTGTAACATGGGAGCCTCAAGGTCATTTTCGTGCTCTATAGGAAAAACAAAATTCCAGTTTAAATGGAACAATTTTACTTATTTCTTGGGAACTACCATTAACATATGGATCAAACATATTGTTTGAAGGTCATTGAAAGCAAATTACTTATGTATTGAAAAAGATTTTAATTCTTTTCTTGGAAACAGTCATCTATTGTTTGTATGGAAATAGGAAACAGTCTTTAAATGTTCTCTAATGCCGATTCACAGAAGCTTAACAGTATGTATTTAAATGCCACAGGTACTGTAAAACGTAGCAGGAAGACTGCTGTCCATAGAGTTTGATTCTCGTCGATATGCCTATATTGGTTTTATCTTGCATTCACATTTTAAGAGCACAAGCTTATTTTATGACCAACAGAAATCATTGAATCCTTTTATCGTAAGCTTACCAAAGAGTCCTGTATTTGAAAAATTATACCCATACTGCAGGCTGTCTAATGTCAAAAGTTAAGTATAAAGAAACATTGAACTTATTTTTAGTATGCTTGTGTTGGCAGGGAGATGATGAGGAAATTCTGAAACTATTTTATGTCTATTTAGGGGGAACCAAATGAGCAAATGAGTAAATCGATGTGTTGGCAACTAAAACTTTCAAGGTAGAAGAAGGAAGGACAGAAATATGGAAAAGAGCGGGTGTGAGGTATTGAATTTCAATAGAAAGTATCAGCATGAGCTCATGTTAAAGTAACATGCCTACATCCGTGTTCCTGGTTGTATCAGCTGGAGGAGCCTAGAAGCCACGCCATGCGCCATGGCAGCAGGTGGGGGCATCTCTGATCTGGGTTTTCAAATTCCATTCTTCACTAAAAGAAACCGCGGGAAGAATGGTGAGGGTGAGATATTTTTCGGTGCCAAAAGCAATGAAGTGCTGAAAGACTAATGAGGTCATGGCAACAGGTCAGCTGAAAAGGTCTTTCACTAGCAAAACTTGGGACAGTTGAAGCCTCAGAAAGAAAACTGATGATCATGAATTATAAATAAATTTTTAACACTATCATGAGTCCTCAATGCTGACAGCTGAGCAGTAAGCTGGGGGAAGGGGAAGCTCTACTTCATAGGAAAATGCCAGATAACGAATATAAGAGAATTTAGAGTGTTAAAAATCGTCATATTGTAATTGTAAAGCAATCACGTGATTCCAGATGAATGTGAAAACTATTGGCTGAAAGGTTGTTCATGTCAGCAGAATATTCTCTTGTTCCTAAGGTCTGACCTACCTACTACTTTAGAGAAAAATGTGCCGTTGCAATGGAGAGGTTGGTCATGACCATACCAAGTGGTCAAGCCTGGCCATGATAACAGTGGGCGTTGTGATGGGTTAGAGTTGGGGTACATGATGTCCACAGGAGAACTGGCCTGGACACCTCAGGGGATTAGTGTTGTGAAGTTTAGAGGCAGTGCAGGAACTGTTTCAGATTGGGGTAGACTGAGCAGAAATCACAGCCGATTGCAATGAATGAAACTTGGTCACATCCCAGATCAAAACAAATAAGATAGCTATAAAGAGCATTTTGAGACGATTAGGGCAATTTGAGCATGAACTACATGTTGAATGATGATATTAAATCAACGTTTACTTTTTTTTTTAAAAGATGTGGTTAGATAAAGAATCTCTTTTTTTATTTTTCTTGAGAAAGATGCATGTTGAAGTATTTACAGGGAAATTTCATGATGTCTTAAGCTCACTCTTGGATAGTTTGGTAAAAGGAAAGTGTATGAGAGAGGGAGAGAGAAAGAGAGAGAGGAGGAGACAGGTTTGGCAAGATGTTAACCATCTGGCTCGGCGCCTGTGGCTCAAGTGGCTAAGGCACCAGCCACATACACCCAAGGTGGTGGGTTCGAATCCCCAGCCCGGGCCCGCCAAACAACAATGATGGCTGCAACCAAAAAATGGCCAGGCGTTGTGGCGGGCACCTGTAGTCCCAGCTACTTGGGAGGCTGAGGCAGGAGACTCGCTTGAGCCCAGGAGTTGGAGGTTGCTGTGAGCGTGATGCCATGGCACTCTACCTAGCGGGATAGCTTGAGGCTCCGTCTCAAAAAAAAAAAAAAAAAAAAGATGTTAACCATCCATGAATCTAGGTGAGGACTGCAGTGTTCAGTGCTCTATTGTTTCAGCATTTCTGTAGGTTTGGAATTTTTCAAAATAAAAGATAAATGGAAAACAAGTGAAATAAGAAATGAATTTCTTCTTTTCATACGGAAACATAGAGGTAGGGTGCTAGGGCAGTGTCTGTAAAATAGCTTCCATGAGACAGGCATATTCTTTCTCCACTACCCCCTGTCATAGAAATATGAATGCTGGTTTATTTCTGTTGATGACTGGCGATGGAGTGGAATTTTCCAGCAGTGCTGTTGTACTGGTTATTCTAGTTTTATCTTCATTCCTTACAAATTAGTTTCTTTACATTAAGAGATCATATGGATTTTACATGGTAAGAAAAGTAACAAGGAATTAATAGCAAAACCTACCATTGACTGGACACCTACTATGTTCTTTGCACTGTGCTATAATTTTTCATTTAATTGTCTCCATTCTTCCTTATCTCTGATACTCCCAGGAGGAGACGGGCTCAGTTTGGTGGGTGGCTCTCACAGGGTCGCGTGGTGAATAAGTTATAGATTTGAGATTGAACCCCAATTTTTTCTGACTCTGGTGTGTTTTATAGACTCATCCTACTTCACCATGCTGCCTCTATCTGAACATAAACCATTTTAAATATAGTAGAACGCCTGTAAATTGGTCACCCAAGGAATTGTAACAAACCTGTCAACATATGGAGATAGTCGATGTAAAGAACTAGGTCTCTTGTGCTGATATGTATATGTGGTTCATGGCTGCTCTATGAAAATTAGGTCAACTTAAGGAGGTGGTCATTGTAGGGAGATGGTCACCTGTGGAGGTTATACTGCAGTACCCTTTGTGATCACATTTTTTGAAGACATTCATGACAATAAAGATCTAGTTATTACTCCTCTGAATATATGATATTGAAGTGTAAAAAGGAGACAATGGCAGTGGAATTATACTAGGATTCAGGAGTCTGGGGCTCTGTTTCCATTCTCACTGTCTAATGGTGTGATTTGAGGGCCTTAAGTATCATCTTGGCTGATCAAGTTTATAACTCAGTTAATTTGAGGAATTACATTCTCATATTTACCCTAGAATGATCAAGGATGAAGGATTTCATCATTTCACCCTCATGACACTTTCAAAGAATTTTTTAAAAGGTCATATGGCAAGAACAGATTCTTGAGATGCATGAAGGCTTGGGGACATGGAGGTGGGAGGTGGCAGGGAGGGAGGGACAAGTAGAGTTGTTAGAGATCTGTTAGTGACGATGTTACGGAGTTACAACTTAATTATAAGCGCAAATGAAAATTGTTATTTTTTTCTTCCCTCCAAATACAGTAGAACCTTCATAGCTGGCCGCCTCCCCACATGGACCACTTGCAGAGATTGTATTGTGTATAATAGTAATTCTTAAATAATATCAAATATGAGAGTCAGAGTCAAATTTTCCTCATTTATACTTTATTCAAATCAAGACCCAAGGAAAGTCCATGCATTGCAACCATTGTTGATACCTTCTCTCTCTCCTGTCCTCCCTCCCTCCTCTTCCTTACTCTCTCTCTCCATCTCTCCATGTCTCCTTCCTTTCTCTCTCCATCTCCCTTTCTTTTAATAACAGCTCTATTCAGATATGATTCATGTACCATACAATTCACCAATTTAGAGTGTATAATTCAATGGTATCTTAGTCCATTTGGCTGCTGTAACAAAATACCACGCACTGGGTGGGTTACAAACAACAGAGATTTGTTTCTCACTGTTGAGGAGGCAGAAAGTCCGAGATTAAGGCACTGGCACATTCCATGTCTGGTGGGGGTTCCCTTCTTGGTTCATAGATAGTGCCTTCTCCCTGGCGGAAGAGCGAGGAGGCTCTCTGCAGATTCGTCAACAAGGGCACTAATCCCATTCATTAGGGCCCCACCTTTGACTAATCACCTCCCATCGGCCTCACCTCCTCATGCCATCACACTAGAGGTGAGGATTTTAACATAGGAATTTGGGGCAACACATTCAGACTATTACAAATGCTTTTTAGTATAGTCACGCAGTTGTGCAGCTATCACCGTAGTCCTGTTCCTGGTACTGGTCTCTCCTCATTTCCTCCCAATCCTTCCCCAGCACTGGGCATACTGATCTACTTTCTGTCTCTACGATTTGTGTAGCTTGGATATTTCATGTAAGTGGAATCAGATAACACGTGGTCTTTGGCTTTTTTGACTAGCGTGAATTTTCAGGGCTTATCCACGTAGTAGCGTGCATCAGTGCTTCATCCCTCCCTGTTGCTGGATTGCATTCCACTGTGTGGATGTACTGAACTTTGTTTATTTATTCATCAGATGACAGGCGATCGGGTTGTTTCGACTCTCTGGCTATCATCAGTAATGCTATGAACTATCATGTGCAAGTTCTTGTGTTTTCACTTCTCTCGGAGTTTATGCCTAGAATTGTTGGATCATACCGTAACCCCACGTTTAACTTTTTGAAGAACTTCCGGACTGTTTTGCAAAGTAGGTATACTATTTTATAATCTTACTAGCTGTGTGTTCCAGTAGCAAAAGGTTTCTCCACATCCTTCCCAATATTTATTATCTTTTTGATTATGGAGCCATCCCAGTGGATGTGACATGCTATCTCATTGTAATTTTGGTTTGCGTTTCTCCCATGGCCCTTGGATTTTGGAAAGATCACTCTTACTATATAGAAGGTAGATCAGAGTGGGTGCAGATGTTAAAGTAAGCAACCCTCAGGCAGAAGCTAACGAGAGGGGCTCGTAACCACAGGCAAGAACCAGCTTCCATTGGCCTGTCAGCTTTCTAGGTGACCTTACATGAACTTTGGCGAATTATAATATCATTTACATTGTGGTTTTAAAATTTCTCCACCCTTGAAATCACCATGACAGTTCCAAGACAACCATACAAAGTATGAAAATAAGAGGGAACCAAATTCTAGGAGTTACTACCCAAGTTCTTAGTAAAAGCCAACCCCACAGCCTTGAATATTCCTCCCCTCAATTAGCAAGACTTCAAAAGACCGGAACCCACTTCCTCACGGTACTGGCTGCTCTTTATGAACCTGTAGTTCTCCTGCTCCTGATGGAATGTACTTTCACCTTCAGTCTTTCAAGGGAAAGCTCTTGCTTTGACTTACACGGTGTGTCCTGTCACTAATACTGCTTCTGTGGCAAGTCCAAGGCATGTCAGCCTGGCACGGTGATCTCTCAGGCTCTTCTCCAGGTCTCAAAAGCAAGAATTGGTCTGGGGCTCAAACACTCTTGCCTTGGGGCTCTTATTTCTGGCATTTTGTAATTTTTTTCTCCTTTTAATAAAATGCACAGAAGTACTATTCTTTCCCAGGATAGAATACAGCTAAAGAACCACATTTCTTTCCATTTATAAAAATGTGTTACAGGGTAACATCTCTGTCAAAGCACTTCACGGAGCTTTCTAGTAAGTTTTTTGTGTGTTGTGGTGGGTAGAGGGAGTTGCCTCTCGTAAGGCAGAATTTGATTGGCGTTGTCTCCTAAGTCTTCATTTCCAGCAAAAATCTGAACCTGCTGTTTGTATTGAAGTGATGGTTTGAAAAGGTGCATTGACAGGAAACTGCCTCTAAATATCTAACCTATTTAGTGTTTCCTACAAGGTTTTTTTTTTTTTTTTTCTTCTTCCAGTTTTTGGCCGGGGCTGGGTTTGAACCCGCCACCTCTGGCATATGGGGCTGGTGCCTTACCCTTTTGAGCCACCGGTGCCGCTCACCTTCAAGGTTTTTAAAAAATGAGATGCACTTGTAGTTTGTGAACTTTAATTCTTACTGGACTTTTGACTGTTAAATATGGCGGAAAATGCTTACAATGTTTCCTTTGGTTTTTCCGCAGGAAGATGCTTTTATGATCTGAAGTCTTTCAAACCCTTCAGGGGCATTGTCGGTGTAATTCTTAGCAGGGTGTTGAAATCGAGTCCTTTTCTTCTGCTCATTCTTTGCGCCTCGTCAATTGAAAATGTGCAAAGACGTCCATTTGGAATTTTCCTTGGGCCAGTTAATTCAGCTCCATGACAGTGGAAGTGGGTTAAAAATAGTATCATCTAAACCCAACAAGTGAATAGAAATAGAGTTTGGATGAATTCATGGCTCATCCTTAAAATGGTTTTATTTATCCATTTCATGAAATTCGCAGGAGGGCCTTGTTTAGCTAAAACTCCAGACAACCTTTTCTCTCTAGGGCGAGTTAGAAAGGATTGGCAAATAGACTTGATTTTTTAAAAATGTGAATCCAGGGAGTCAATTGGATTCCAAATAAATACGTTTATAAATTCACTTATGTTTTAGAATAAATGGAAGTAATTATGACTGCATTAGTGCAGCATTAATTAACATTGCTAATTCTTTGTATGTAATTATGCCAAATAATAACACTAATAAAATGTAAATATCAAATGAATCAGGGCCTCCCCTTCTCTTCTTAAAGCCACCATGTTACGGCATCAGATTATAAACACGCAGTATCATCAAGCTTCCAGACACCCACTTTCTAAATACAGGCTGTATTAATTCTAATGAAAACACGAAGTCTGTGGTGTAAATCTCCTTTGCCGCCTGGTTCAATAGGGGCTGCCCAGCAAGCCAATAATTCCATTCCTCAGAGCATTGCTGAGAATATTTATATAATTAAATATCATCTGTTTCCCCATTTAATTCCTGGTGGCTTCCCCCCCCCCCCCCCCCCGGCTGTTCTTGATATTTCCCTGGGCAGGAATTGCCCAATAAAGTTGCCGCAGCTCTGATAGATTATCTTCATTAGGTACCGGGGCGCTGCGTCCCCCAGTAAAGCTGAATTTGATTTACCACATGCGACAGCCAAGCCTTCCGCAGAAACTCTAAGTAGGGCAGGTTTTATGCAGCTTTAAAGTCGTTGGTTTGAAGAAGAGAAAAAAAAATAAAGTTCTTTCAGGAAACAATTTTGGGAAACACTTTGGTCTCCTAGGAGAGCCTCCTTTTACACGATGTCAACACACTGGTGAGGTTGAAACTCTTTGCTAAAGCAGAGGTGGACGGAGAAGCCCACCATGTGCTGGACAGAATGCAGGAGGCCGGGCTGCATTTGAACTTCCCGGGTCCTGGTGTCCCTGTCTGGGCAGCAAGTGGACTGCATTGTGGCTCACCCAGGCCTCTTCAGCTTTGGAGAGGACAGACCTGGGATGCATCTCCCACCCCCATAGCCCTGGGCGCTGGGCAAGCCACCTGATCTCTCTTGGCCTCGGGCGCTTCATCTTTAAAATGAGAACACATCCTGTCTTTTTTCCAAATATTTTATTTTATTTTAATTAAATCATAGCAGTGTACATTAATACTATCATGGGGTACAGTGTACTGTTTCTTTTTTTTTTTTTTTTTTTTGAGACAGAGCCTCAAGCTGTCCCCCTGGGTAGAGTGCCGTGGCATTACAGCTCACAGCAACCTCCAACTCCTGGGCTCAAGCGAGTCTCCTGCCTCCGCCTCCCAAGTAGCTGGGACCACAGGCGCCCGCCACAACGCCCGGCTATTTTTTGGTTGCAGCTGTCATTGTTGTTTGGCGGGTCCGGGCTGGGGATTCGAACCCACCACCTTAGGTGTACGTGGCTGGCGCCTTAGCCGGTTGAGCTATAGGTGCCGAGCCCAGTGTACTGTTTCTATATACAATTTCAAATACTTTCATCCAACTGGTTAACATAGCCTTCATGTCTTTTTCTTAGTTATTGTGTTAAGACATTTATATTCTACATTTAGAGAGATTCACCTATACCCTTATAGGATGCACCATAGGCATGCCCAAATACTTTAAATACATCATCTCATTTAGTTCTCACAACTCTCTAGACCAGTGATTTTCAACTGGTGTGCCACAAAAATGTTTAAAGATCATTAATTATTTCTAAAAGTTCAAAGCATGGTAAGTATATATATATATTTTGAATCAACATAATAAAGAAAACATAATTTAAGTGTGCCATAGAAGTTTAACAATAGGTTCAAGTGTGCTGTGAGATAAAAATGGTTAAAAAGCACTGTTCTAGACACTCCTATCCTTCTCATTTATAGGTGGGGAACTGAGGCTTAGGGAGATGAAGTGGCTTGCCTGAGGTCACATAGGACATATAGGGGAACTGAGGGGACCCCTCGCCCTCTCAGCCTCCGCAGAGTGGTGTGTAATGGCAGTTCACGTGTTACCGCGGTGCCTGCTACCAACTGAATGTGTGTGTGTCACCCTTAAAATTCACAGGTGGGGATTTAGGAGGTGATTGCATCATGAGGGTGGAGCCCTTGTGAACAGGATTAGTGCCTTTATAACGGGGACCCAGGCGAGTTTTCTCTTTGCACCACCTGAGGACACAGCAGAATTGGATGCCTGCAACCAGGCCGGCCCCCTGTGCTGGGACACACAGCCCCTGGAACTGTGAGGAAGGCTGTTCTGTTGCTCAGAAGCCATCCAATGTGTGGCAGCTTGTTAGAGCAGCCTTGGAATCTGGAGAGGGCGTACTGGGGACCCGAGGCAGGTCCTTCTCTGGGACCAGTCGCCTTCCAGCATCCTCTCAGCTTGCTCACTGTGAACAGTACTCGCTTTACTGGGCTGTGGTGAGAAGGAAGAGAGGCTGGTGTGTGAAACTGCTGTGTCCAGTCCAGCTGCTGCAGCTGTTGGCCGGGTTTCCAGCGATCGCTTTCCTGCCTCTGCCTGGGGGCGAGGCTGTCGTGCCTCATGGACTTGTGGAGAAAAATTCCTGTTTTTGGTGCCTCACGGGAAAAGCAGGTAAAGCCAGTGCGTATCTGGAAATTGGAAGATGAAGTGTGAAATCAGTATAGCGTTGCATAGAAACAGTTCTTACATGGTAACGGTGGCCAAGATCAAGGGACCAGAGTAGAGTCAATGATTGAGGCATAAGAGGTTCTCACCGGATTCAGATAGATGGAGAAAAACCAAAGAGCTAAAGGTAGCTGTGACATATCCTTTATTCAACTTGTGGCAGCCAGCAAGCCAGCATGGTGACATCCGCCTTTGTCCAGCTCATGGGGGCAGGAGAATTAGTATAAGTAGCTTTTCCCCCAGAGGAAGCCTGGGAGGGCCACCCTGAGAAGTCCCCACAGCTGCAAAGCCTCAGCCTCACACAGTGGCCAGAAGAGGGGCTCCAAATCGAGCACTAATGACGATTATTTAAGATAACACGGCACCCGCTGGCTTAATCCTGGTTACTCAAAATAATCTGGTACCTGCTGGCCTTCAGGTACCAGATTCACTTATCTTCCCCATGACCATCTATTAATTGATAAGTGAGGCAGGAGGAGGGATAACGTAGGAGCCAGAAATGGGAAGGTGAGTTGGGTGGGGACATAGAGGGGGGCTATAGACCCTGCACAGGGGGACACTGGATGTCCAGCAGATGGCCCATTGGGCACAGACCTTCTGCCATTCACAGTTTGATGGAAGCCTGTTCTTGTCCTACCCTACTCATTTCTTGAATCAAATATTCCTGTTAGAGTTTCTGTAAATCCTTCCTGAATGCAGAGCCCTCTGTGGGCTGTGCAGAGCCAGGGGCTACTGTGCATTCCGCCACGAGGCCCCTTCCCTAGTGGCTGGCCAGTTTTCTCCAGGCCAGTGCTGACCAGCGTGGTCAAGAGGTGGCCTCTCATTGGCTTCCTGAGTATTCTTGAAGTTTTGTGCTGGCCTTGACCCCTCCCCTCATCTCTAGGACTCCCCAGCAGGCCAAAGAAAATATTAAATATTTAATAAGCAACCCAGTGTCACAAAGAATGGTAAAACTCATGAGATTACATACTCGTGGCCAAATTCTAACAGAAATGCCATTCCTAAAGTCAATAATACACTATATCTGAAAACCGAGGATTATGTCTGGGATGACAGCATTATGTCTGGGATGTAGATGGACTTTAACAAATTTTAGTTTCTCTTCCATTTATATATATATAATAGTCATTCTCAACTTAGGCTGCCTATAAAAATTGCCCAGGAACTTAAAAAAAAAAAGTGATGCTGGGGCTCTGTCCTGTGCCAATTTAATCAGAATCTTAGAGGGTGAGGTCTAGGTGTTAATATTTTTAAAAGGCTCCCCAGGTAATTCTAATGTGCAGCCTAGGCTGAGAAGGCCAACTGGCCTTTATACTTCTCAAGCTGCTGGCTTCTAATTAGATGTAATAGCATTGCAGTATAATGCATTTGTTTTGCCTTAAACTTAATGAGCACTAACAGCCGTCTCTCCAACAATATATCCACTTTCTCTGGCTTAAACACACTTTTTTAGAAAAACTGGGTTTCCAATTAAAAACCCAAGCTCACAGCAGAACAGAACATTTGAACTGTGTTCAAACAAAATTTCAGGCCATGGGTTTCTGATGATTTCCTGATGAACCGAGCTGAAGACAGGCAAGGGGCAAGACCAGGGTGTGTGGGGCAGAGGACAGCAGAGTTCACACCTGGACCGTCTGCCAGGAAATGAGTGGCAGTTTTTGCACAGATGGCTTTGATTTCCTAATGATACTTGACAAAGCTGTTTACTTCTTGGTAGGCTGAGTCTGTGTCCTAACCCCCTTATCAGGATGCTCAGTTTATACGTGAGGGAGTATTTACGAGGGTGTTGAAGGCAGAGTCTGAACCCCACTTTCCTCATCTGTACATTGCAGGTGTTGACGAGTCTCCTTCACAGGGACGGTAACATCACTGCTGACAACAGTGGGACAACACCATCCCATGGTTTAAAAAATGTATCAAGTAGCTCTGTGGGCAGGGACCGTTGCCATCTCCCTTTTACAGAGGAAAAACCCAAAGCAGAGAAGCCAAACAGCCAGGCTGAGGTTCAGGTTGGTCTGTGGATTCCAACCTGGGCAGTGATTCCAGGGTCTGGGCATAAACCTCTGTGCCTTGGTCATGTGAAGGTGCCTGAGACCTGTGGGTGCAGGACAGGCCCCCAGGCCATGGATGAACCTGGGGCTGGTACAATCAGAGGTGTGTGAGTATAGGTGACCCCACCTCCACTTGAAATACCCAAGACAGTTGGGTGTATATGTCAGGGTTGGGGTGGTGGTGGTGGTGACAGGCTTTTCCAGTTTTGGTTACCCAAGTAGCAGGAGAGAATCAACTCAGAATGGTATTAATCGAGAATGAACTCAGAATGGTATTAATCAATGAACCCGTATAAGGGAGAAATGTTCAGGAGGCGCATTTTGGTGTAATGTGTATCTATGTGCATGCATGTGTGTGTTTGCTATACGCACATGTATGTGTGTGCAGCTGTATGAATGTGTGTGTTTGTGTGCATGTGTGTGTTGCATGTTGGAGACCTGCATGGCAGTGACCCTGCTGCATTCTTAAGCTTTGCGTCTTCTGGGCTGTGATCTGTGTTTTATGCTCTTGCATTTTGTATTGCCCCAGTCCGATTATTCACTTGATGGTACTTTCAGGGCAGGGTGGTGTTGTCACTCTCTCAGCTGGGCCCTTGGTCATTCCCAGGTGGGTGTGTGGCCTGCCTGGCTCTTGTGAGTCAGCAGAGCCTGTGGACTTACCCCAAACCATAGCCTTGGGTGTGTCATCCCGAACTGGTGCCCGGGTTGCTTCCACTTTCTCTGCCCTGCCCTGCAGGCCCACCTGCTACTCCCCTAATTAAATCAGGACTCTGCTCAGGGGCCAGGACGGACTCCTGTGTTCACCCCTCCCTGAGCGAAGCTCAGGGGACAAGGAGGCACAGTGGACAAGGAGGCGTCAGTCCTGCAATAGCTGGAGAAATGCGGTGGGGCCGAAGACTTCAGCTCTGGGTTAATTGTGCCTTTCCATCCTCCCTCTCCTTCTCTCCCCCTATCCTCTTTCGACACTGCCTGTCCCCTCCCACCCCCTACCCTCCTCTCCCACACCAGGAATTAAAATGTTTTGTCTGGAAACAAGCGGACTTGACAAACACGCTGGGCTTCACTGTCAGTGATGTGAGCTTTAACACGGAGATTGGTGTCCAGAGGCGCCGATATTGCTGTGTCCGTTCCCATTGTACCGAAAATCACGTGGAAACCAATCACTTCCTGATCTCGGCAGTGACACATTCAACACGCGATGTTATTAACATGTAAAAGACTTATGGGCAAATCACTTTTAAGTATGACAAGCCTTCAAAATGTGTCTGGTTCGAGCATAGGGAGGAAGATTTTGGGGGGTTGTTTATCAGCAGCACCATGAGGGAGGCTTATTTCCTCCCTTTAAATCTGGATGAATATGCATGTGTGTGTCGCATGATAATAACAGTCACCCAGCCAGGAGATTAGCTGAGCTTTTGCTCCAGTAATTCCAGCATGCAAATTCAGAGGCCCGCGGGGGAGGCAGCGGGAGTGTGTGCCCTACACTCTCACCTTTGTGCTGTGTCTTAGGTATGTGTCAGGGACCACTAAACCTGGAACGTCATAAGCTCAGAAGCCTGGGCAGTGGGGCCTGGGGTAGATGCCGACCCACCTCTTACCGTGAGCTGTACAGACAGAAGAGTCCACACAACCTGATGAGTAACTACAGACACCCATGTAGCCACTCTTGTCCCCAAGGAAAGGGATATCTCCAGTGCCACCCAAGGCTCTTCTGTGCACCCTGATGTTACTTAACGAAACTGGGCATGTGGAGCAGACACATGTGGCCAGGGACAGAAAGAGCACTGGTAGGACGTAGATGTGGCACTTCATGACCAATCTTGACCTTCATAGGGTAGTAGGGATTCTGGAGCCTGAGAGCTGGTTAAAATCTCATCTTTATTATAGATTACCTTTGTGACCTTATGCAAATCCCTAAGCTCCTTGTCCCTTAGTGTTCAAAAGTACTTAATGTCGTAGGCTTGTCATGACATGCAAGGATGTTAGTACAGGTAAAATGCTTAAAACAGCACCAGGCACACACATGTTAGCTCCTACTACTTTTATTATCCACCTTGGTTCTATGTTTGTGTTATTTTATGTGCAGAGTTCCCAGTCTGGCAAATAATATTGATGCATACAGGTTTCTGGTCTTCCATCATTCCTCCCCAGCTCAGGGATGATGGGTGTCACTGGATGGGCCTCCAGCATAGGAATCATTCCTCCTTCCAATCCCACATGGAAACATTGCCGCATGGCACGCAAATAATTTTTGAGAGAATTCTAGGGTGTGCACTAGATTGCTGGAAGGAAGGGAGGAGGGAAGTAGCATTGATTTAATATCTAAACAGTGCGGGGTTTGGTGTGGTGGCTCACACCTGTAATCTCTGAACTTTGCCAGGCCCAGGTGGGAGGGCCTCTAAAAAAAAATTAAGAAAAAAACCGTAACTGTACCATTTAACCCTAGGGGGAAACCCTGTATGATAAAGTACTTTTAGTCTCTTTTACAGAACAAGAAAATGAGGCTCAGAGAAGAGAAGCAGGTGGCCCAGTGTCACATAGCTAGTAAGTGGCTCAGCTGGGCCTCGAACACACTTCCGTGTTCAAACTGTTCGCTGAACTCGTGCCTCCCACTTGAGGCCCTTTAAGCTCACATAGTCTGGCCTCCCACCTATGCAGGGATCCTTTCTCCCACATTCCCGAAAAGTAATAACCCAGGCTTTGCTTGAATGCTTCATAAATTTGCAAGACCATGACATCTTGAATATGCTAAATAGGTATCCATATACCTGGTTTGTTGCTTCGGGGTTACAAATAATGTTAATGGACTTCAAAGAATGTGCAGATATTCATGGAAAACCAGCAAAAACCTTAGCATCCTTATCAATCCGCATTATTATACGAATAAGCACAACTCTGCCTCGACCAAGGGAAATTAGCATCTGCACGCTCCCATTTCTCAGTTTCCCGTGTTATTGCCACTTTATTACTGTTTGCTTATTGTGAACTACTTACCTTCTACCCCATATGAAATTAACCCCCAAAAGAATTGTAAACATAACTGTGAAACATAAACCCATCAAACTTCCTGAAGAAAACATTGGAGAAAAATCATGACCCTGAGTTAGGCACATGATTCTTGGCTAGATCACAAAACCCAGAAACCATAAGAGGAAAAAAAAGAAAAGAACAGGCTGGACTTCATAAAAATAAAAAAGTGTCACTCAAAAGGCACCGTGAAGGAAAAGAAAAGGCAAATCTTGAGTGTGTTCGTTCCCAAGCGTTTCATTTTGTTTGATGCTGTTATAACTTAAAGAACTTAAAAATTTCTAACCATTCACCATTAGTGCATAAAATTCATTTGATTTTTTTTATGTTGATCTTCTATCCTGAGACCTATTAAACTCACTTTTTTATTCTAGTTATGTTCCCCTCCCCCCATTCCTTGATATTTTCTATCTAGACTGAAAGTTTGTCTCCCTTCTTACTTCTAAATATAGAAACCTAACCCTCTTGTGATGGTATTAAAAAATGGGACATTGGGAGGTGATTAGGTCATGAGGGTGGAGCCCTCCGGAATGGTATTAGTGGCCTTATGAAAAGACCCCAGAGAGGACCTTTCTTTCCTTCTGTGATGTGAGAACACAGAAGACTGTTATCTATGAACCAGGAAGCGGCCCTCACCAGGTGCCGAATCTGCTGGTGCCTTGGTGTTGGACTTCCCAGCCTCCGGAACTGTAAGAAATAAGTTATAATGATCTAGAACCAATCTGCCACAGATCCTGAGGAACAGCTGTAGACCCAGTCTAAGGTCTTTTCTATAAGCCGAAGTGGACTAAGACATAGAGGGGGTCATGTCTTTTGTGGATGATGATAGTTTTATTCCTTCTTTTGCAATCAAGTGAATTTTATTTTTTCTTACCTTTCTGTGCCAACTGGGACCAGCATGATGTGCTGGAATGGTGAGAGTGCATCCTCCCTTGTTCTTGATCTGAGCGGAAGAGCTTCCAGTCTTTCCCCATGAAGGATGGTGCTGGCGGTGGGTTTTTGGGAGTACCGCTGTTCTGATTTACTTTTGGCACATGGATGGGAAAGCCAACACCCATCGCTGACTCTCCCCTGTATCTTTAACATTTCACTGAAGGGTAGAGAAAGGGGCGCTGGGCCGGATGTAGTCTGGTTAGAGAAAGCTGTTAGTTGGGAGTCAGTTTAGAAATATTTGGTCTTTCTCTCCTCTGGGCCATCCTCCTAGTTTGTCCTTGTTCTTTTCTCCCTGGCCTCTCTAGCCCAGGAAGAAGCGTCAGAGCTCACATTGTAAGAGCATTATCCCAATTTAAACCTTACTTTCTGAAAATAGAACTGTAAGAAAACAAACCACTCTTCACATTTTCCTCCATTTGTCACGGGAGTTCTTATCAAATTTTTGCCCTTTGAGAAAACAAGGACCCTATATCTTTGTTGATAAGACATCAAGTAATGATTATTAATGAGCAAAACTGTATGAAGAAAGATACTTTTTAATTGGTCAGTGTGGCTCTCCCCCCAGTGACCCAGATGCTGCATGTTTGATGGCACAGGCGGCGACAGCCAAACTACTGATATGGAATCACCCAGTTAATTACATACAAATTATATGACTGGAAAAAGCTAAATCATCAACTCAACCATGTGAAAACACTTTGAAAATCATCTTAAAAATGCCTTTGCAATTTGTTTAGCTGGTAGCGGAATTTGTGCAAAGTTCTCAATCATTAGAATAGCATTCTAATTCTGTTAGCAGCCACTCAGAATCAGAAAGTATTAGAGCTATTGTTTAGATTTGCCAAAGCATTGCTTGTATAATGTCATAAGCTTTTATATGTTGCTTATTACAATAGAGGACAGAATGTGGTGTCTGAAGTTTGAAGTATCTGAAGTAGGCAATGGAACCAGAGGAATTTAGGTTATGGACCCTTGGTATACATATCTAGTATAGTTATGAGAACAACTGTAATAATACAGAAAAACTAACACTCTAAGATTTCCGTGAGGACTAGGAGGACCCTCCACTGTGGCTGGGCTCGGAGGAATGGAAGTGCGCAGAGCGGTGGACACACGCTTCTTCCATGCCGGTGTCTAGAAGGGAGGTGACGGGGCAAAGGCAGTGGATCTGGGCAGGGGCGTGGCCAGCGTTTGTCACCCGGCATGGGAGCTGGTGCCAGGCTGCTAAAGGAGCTTGTGAGTTCCAGAACAGCAGAGGAATGCCATTTAGGAAGACCCAGGCAGAGCCGACTGAGCCTGGAAGGGCGGCGAGCAAGGACACGTGGGGCCTGTGCCACTGGGCTTGCGTCTGGTGCCGTCTCAGCAGCCTGAGCAGAGGAGCCCAGCTGAGGTCGGTTGAGGAGCCCGGGGCGGGGTGGAGGCAGGGAAAGAGGGCGTGGGCTTCTAGCCTCGCACTGGCTGATGACAAGGTGTTAACAGAGGGGCCGAGCATAGCGAATGTGCCATGGAGCAGCCAGTGGTGGAGGGAATATTATCTTTGACCTAAAAACAGAAGATGGATTTAAAACTCAGGCTAAGGGGCAAAAGAATAGCTCTATTTGGTGCTGGGGATGGAAGTTGGAGTGAATTTCCAAGAGAGGACCTTGGAAAGGACCTGTGTCCTTTCACCTGGGACATGTCCTCAAACAGTATGGGCCCCAGCTGCCTGTGTCTCTCTCCATCTATGGAGCCACACACGTCAGAGCCTTTCTCATGCCAGGCGTGGGTGCTGCGTTGCTAAGATGGATGTAAGAATCTCAAACAGGTGGTGTGTGAGAAGGGTCCACACTGAACTGGCCATTCTCAACATGGCACCAAGTGGAAATGACCACAAGGGAGATAGGAGCCAAGTGAGCTGGCATTTGAGTTGGGTCTCTAAAGAGTTTGGAAGGTGAAGAGGGGACAGGAGGCTTATTCTAGGTGGAAAGAAAGCTTATATAACAGCCGGTTAAAATAGCACACTTCTGGAGGGCTACTTTTTTTCGCACAGCAATATCTATCTCTTACAGGCCCTTTTTCTGTTCAAAGTCTTCCCCCAATACAAACTGTTTTATTTAAAATCTTAGTGCCTTTGGTTCAGATATGTGGTTTTTATTAATAGCTTTTCAGAGAGAAGGCAGTTAAATGCTGGAGCCCCTGTGGGCTCTCTGTATTTGCCTGCAGGCTTTGTTCTCTGCCGTGTGAGAGATTAAAAATGCTATCAGCAATATCACACCCAGTTATTGTGAAATCGAGAAATTACTGTGGTGCAGGATCTGAGGGTATAGACCAGGCGAGTGGAAAGGGCCTAGTCTCACGTTTTCACTTTGTCCAGAAGTTAGAGCGGTCACGTTTCAGCAGTCGGGGTGGTGGTGGGGGTCCACCTGGCTTCTATACTCGGCTGAGGCTTCTCTCTCCAACTCCAGAACCTTGAAAGTATCAGGCCCCTCCGGCTGCTTCCAGGCCTTGCCCACAAATGGGGGCTGCAACTGCGCTCCAGGCGGCTCCCTGACACCTCCGGCGTGTGCCGAGCGCGCCTTGGGCCCCCTGCCCAGCCATCTTTCCGCTTGTCTCTTTTCCGGGCTCACAGCCAGGCTCAACTTTTCAAGATGTTGTCTTCCAAATCCTGCCTTGATTAACTCAATCTGCAGCCCCTTCTCTTTGTCACTGTTTTCTTGTCACTCTTTTGGTTTTTCCTACAGTCATCTGTGTTCCTAGTCTGTCCCATCCCAGACATTTGCATTTGCCAGTGACGACATTTACATTTGACTTACACAGGGGAGCTTCTGTCACCTGGACGCACCTAGGTCTGAGTGAGGCCCTTGGCTTAGTGGTCCCAGGGTGTTGCGCTCAGCATTCAGACCAAGGGGATTGGCCTGGGCAGGTTCCTGGGACAAGACAAGATGGGAAGACGCCCATCCACATGGCTGAGAAAGGTTTTGAGGAAGGGAGTTAGGAGCTGCCTTAGCTTTCTGCACATTCTACCAAGGGAGCTGGGTACTGGCTGGCGGGATTAGTGAGGGTGTGGAGAGGTGGCAGCGGGGAGCCTGTGCCCAGCTTTGTGAAGCCGAGTGGCTATGAGGGACACAGATGGAAGAACTTATGGTGGCAGATAGAACAGAGGATGCGGGTGGAGGGCATGGCAGGCCGAGGAGAGGCTGGGAGTGGACCCAGGGTGGAGGAAACCTGGAGTTTCCCAGGAGCATGGCTCTGTGTTTGGTGTCACCCATGCACACTGTGACACAGCTCCTTCTTGGATTTGTGTCTCTGTTCTTCTCCTGCCCTGCTGGCTGAGCTCAGGCCTCAGCTCACTGTCCTGCACCTTCCCTCCCTCAGCTCTCTCCCCTGGTGCCCACCACTGTGCTCCCAGTCTTCCTCTTCACCTCTGTGGCGACAGCCTCCCTGGTCTGCACCTGTCGTCTCGCCTGCTCTTTCAGCTTCTGTCTCCCACTGCCAGCTGGACACGTCCACTGGCTGTGCACCGTCACCTCCACCCTTTGCGCTGTACTCTGACATCTACCTCGACCTGCCCAACAAGCTGACCTCTGAGATCTCTGCCTGTGCTGCGTTTCTATGGCTTATGTCAAAAACCAAACTCACCCTCTTCACCTGTTTGAATGGCATCTTTTGCCTTCTAGTTTCTGTCTGTACAGCTCATCTTTCCATACCAGCCACCTTCCACTGTTCTACTGTTGCTTTCTCAGGCTTATTGTGTTCTTCCTGCCCAGTACCACTGCTGAACTCAGTTCTTACAACTTCTGACATCTGGCTCACCCATCTTCCATGATCCACCTTGCATGTGGCACCCTCAGTGGCGGCACCCTTCAGTGCTGCCCACCATCCGTGTGTCTGGTCCCACCCTTCTTGTTTAGCCCTTTCCCCTCAACTTCTCCCCACTCACCTTCCTCTGCTCTGGCCATGCTGGTCTTTCCCACATCTAAGGAGAGGCCCTAATGGTCACACTCCACTTCCGCCCTGGAACCTTTCTAGCCTATCTTGGTCATTCTGTTGTTTTCTTTCACTTCTTCCAGAACCGAGGATTTCAACGACACGATTTCTTATGTAAACTCAGTGTTCCCTGTTTCAAGTCTACTAGTCTTACCTCCCTGACTCAAAGGTACACTGTTAACAAATCATAATATGATCGTTAGTCTTATGTTTCCCCAAACATCAAGAATCTAACATAGGATGGATGGATGTTGACTGATAACTAGGATTCTGGATTAAGAAAAATTTTTTAGTCTAATGAACTTAAAACTGATTATGCTGGGTGGAAAGTGCCCTGAGTCTGGGCATGTTTGAAATGACTATCTTGAGTCTTTCATTAAGGGAATAGTGTCGCATTAACATTTGTATCACCAGCACCTAGCATGGCGACTGACTCACTGGCTAGTTTATTGAATGAATACCTAACTAACTCATTTAAGCTTTTCACTCTGAAATGTTTGGTACCATTTAGGTGTGGTCCTTGTACATCGGTAACCCTTGTGACTGATGAGTATCCTTGGATATGGGTAAGCCTCGTAACTGATGAGTGAAGGCTCTTCAAAATGCCAGGGAGGCATTTTACTTTCTGCTTTTATCTAGGCAGCCACAACTCTACTTGATATTTTAAATATTTATATTTGGACTTATCACTCCCCCCATCAAGTTTATTTATTTTTGATTCATTCCTTATAATAGATGTAGCAGAATGGGATGAGGCAGCATCGTTTTCTTCCATTCCATTTTATCTTTTATCAGCATTTAGGGCTCATGTGTAGCTTTTCCTGAGTCATCAGTATTGGGCTAATGGACTGGAACTACCCAAGTTGAAGGGTAATTACTTACTCTGTTGCTGATAGCCTAGATGAGAATAGGACTTATTAGATCTGTAATAATGGAAATCTGTGTTTAATGCAGATCTTCTAAGCGGTTTGAAACGATCTCAAATTCATCTCTCTTTGCCATATGTTAAAATGTCACATTATGGTTTTAAAATGCAGGATGAGAACTGAAGTTTCAGGAGAGCCTGCCTGTGGAAAAGTTTTCAAATCTGTCCTTTTTAAAATCAGAAGCATTTGTTCATCGCAAATCAGGCCTCCCAGAGGAGGCGCCCCGGTCTGAGCAGCAGGGTGGTACCAGGAGGAACAGGGTCTGTGTTCACTAGGATCTAGAGGTGGCCCCTGGGCGGTGCTGGGAGGCTTCCCTGAGGCCTGGATCTTGCACTGAGTGGATGTGTCCAAGTCAAGGGCTCCTGTGCCTTGGTCTTCAAGGTGGGCTTCAGAAATGAATGCTCAGATTTGCATGTGCTCATGAGCTCATCTCTACACGGTGGGAGACTTTAGTTTTTCCAGACATCCTGATTTCTTTTTCTCTCTTTTCATGTAGAGAATAAAGACAGAGGAAACCTGACTCAAGAGGCTTCTGTGGAAAGGGTACACTCTTCGTATTCCAGACCCATAGCCTGGGCCGGTGGAGTGAAATGGTGTACACGAGGTTAATGCTGCAACAGGGGTGGGAGGCAGATCTTGTCCCTACCCAGGGGTCTGGCCATCACTGTCAGAGTATGTTCCACTGGGGACTTCCGATCAGCTTGCTAGCTGTGTTTTCAAGGTATTTTTTACTAATCCGTATCCTCCTCCTTGTCTGGAAAATAGTCCTAAATACTTTAGCTTCCTCCGGGTGTAGTGTCTTATATGGAGACTGATTAATGGGGGCTCCTGCTGTGCCCCCATTTTCCTAATCCAAGCAGGGTCACATTGGAGCTCTCATTCCTCAGTGGACACCTCAGGGTGGAGCGCTTGTTCCTCAGTGGAGACCTCAGGGCAGAGCTCTTGTCACTCAGTGGAGACTTCAGGGTGGAATGCTCATTCCTTAGTGGAGACCTCAGAGTGGAGTGCTGGTTCCTCAGTGGAGACTTCAGGGTGGAGCGCTATTTCTTCCGTGGAGACTTCAGGGTGGAGCTCTTGTCACTCAGTGGAGACCTTAGGGCGGAGCTCGTCCCTCAGTGGAAACCTCAGGGCGGAGCTCTTGTCCCTCAGTGGAGACCTCAGGGCAGAGCGCTCATTTCTCAGTGGCCACCTCAGGGTGGAGCGCTCCTTCCTCAGTGGAGACCTGAGGGCGGAGCGCTCGTTTCTCAGTGGAGACCTCAGGGCAGAGCGCGGTTCCTCAGTGGAGACCTCAGCGTGCCCTCAGGTTAGAGCTCTTGTCCCACAGTGGAGACCTCAGGGTGGAG
>NW_003852469.1:1533269-1547686 GCF_000181295.1 Otolemur garnettii | reverse complement strand
CCTCAGTGGAGACCTCAGCGTGCCCTCAGGTTGGAGCTCTTGTCCCTCAGTGGAGACCTCAGCGTGCCCTCAGGGTGGAGCTCTTGTCCCTCAGGGGAGACCTCCGGGTGAGCAGCGCCTCTGCAGATCATTCCGTTTATCACGTGCTGTTCTTCTCTTTGACTCAGTAAGTCTCCCGTGTCTCTGCAAATGGCAGATGTCTTGAGGGGAGACATTATGGTGTTGAAGAACTTGGTACTGGGGAAATGTACCACGATGGTATCTCTTGTGGCTTCACAGAATTCAAGACTGGTTGATGCTGGTTCATTAATGAGGGATCAGTTTGTATCCCACAACTCTAAATCATTATTCTCTTTACTGATTCAATGAACATAATTGTACCCGCAAGGGTGGGAGATAAAGAACATGATTCTTTGAATCAAGATGCTTACACTATAGTTGCTTGTCTGTTCCTTTTGTAAAAACCTTCTAAGCTTTGATACTTTCTGTTGGTACAGTGAGTTTGAGTTCAGTGAGCTTGCTTGGCGGCCTGAAGCCTCACCAAGGTGTTATGATCGACCCTGACTTGGGGGAGGAAATAGTCATGTATTATTACACTGACAGCTGGAGAAATAACTATTTCATGTGCTATCTCAGCATTGACTTTAAAGTTGCATATAGGCACTTACTGTGTGTTTTGGTGATGTGTATTAGTGAAATTTAAGATCTTTTTTTAAATAACGAAGTTCCTAGCTTATATCTCGTATTTGTTGATGTTTTAGTTATTGGTGAACTTTTTCTAGCAGTAGATCTAGGGACAGCCCTGAAATGTCTTAAAAACCAGCCTTGGAAAGAGTAGAAGCTGTGAATTCCTGGTTGGAAGTTCATATTACCTGCAAAGTATCTGTTTCATTTAAGGATAAGCCTATCTAAACTGAGGTAGATGAAGATTTTAAGAAGTGAAGGGTGGGGGGGGCAGGTGTGATGGCTCACTCCTGTAATCCCAGTACTTGGGAGGCAGAGGCAGGTGGATTGCCTGAGCTCACAGGTTGGAGAACAACCTGAGCCAGAGTGAGACCCTGCTTCTAAAAATAACCGTGCATTGTGGCAGGTGCCTGTAGTCCCAGCGGCTTGGGAGGCTGAGGCAAGGGAATTGCTTGAACCCAAGAGTTTGAAGTTGCTGTGAGCTATGACACCATGGCACTCTACCAAGGGTGAGAAAGTGAGACTCTGTCTCAAAAAAAAAAAAAAAAAGTAGTGAGGGGCAATCTTCTCAGTCCCAAGTGGAAAAAACAGGAATAAAGAGGTAAAGTGACTTCTCCAAAATCATTTAAAAGTAGGTCAAGAACTTGGTCACCTCACCTTTAGACTTGTGTCCTTCCCACCACTTTCCCCATTTCTTTTATTTCAGAAACATGAACAAACATTTTACATCGGGTCACTTCCTAATGAGTACATCTATTCCCAAGACGGGCAAATTTTGTGGTTCTATCAGAGCAAGAAATCTTACTTGTAAAGAGGCTGCCTAATTATCCATGACATTTTAAATGTCTGCATTGTCCTTGAGCAATTGGAAGACCCAGGGGTGCGTATACTTCCTGAGAGATTTTTGCTTAGTTCAACACGCTCTGACACAGTAAAAAAAAAAAAAAAAAAAAAATCAAATGAATCTTAGCTTTTCAACAATAATAACATTCCAAGTAGGAAAGTAATTTAAAAAAACCTGTTAACTGAAAGAAATATCATTAAGTTTGTATCCCAGAAACTACCACAAAGTTCTGAGTGTAGAGATGAAGATATGATGGACATATTTTGCCTGAGAAAAATGAATATTCACCTTCCCGATGGGAAGCAAGACATGTACTTTGCATAGAAACCAGTGCCAGGAACGATCATCGCAGTAACTCAGGATTCCTTTCTTCAGTTGAAATTCCAAGCAACCCAGTTGGTAAGTAGGCCATGATGTCAAAGGATTAGAAGCTCTCGGTTTTATCAAGGGTTGGAACTTAGTTGCAATGTTATGGAATGTTTTACTGGATAAAGAGGCAGAGATAGAACCTGTCGGTGACTTGACAAGTACAGGGTGGCACTGGGATCTGGACTAACTGGGCAGAGCTGCTGCCCAATGAAAAGCTTCCTTCATTAAGATTTTTCTTGGTTAGTCTCTTGGTAATTTTGTTGTTTTTTTAATCTTTACTTGGGGAACATGACTCTTAAGACTCATGCCTGGTGGTGAGTTTCTAGGTGCTCTGTTGATTTGGAGATATTAGAAAGAATTAAAACTCCTCTTTTATCATAGTCTGTCCCTTGAAAGTATTAAGTTCACTATGATAACTAACAGTGAGTCAGTGCCCTGTCTTATGTCATGGCTGCCCTGGAGGTCAGTGTTATCTTTTAATAATTGAATTATTTTTGCCTCTATAGTAATGTGGTGATAAGACAGGATCATGATCTATTTTTAAAAATATAGCAAGTTTCTTATGGAAACTGCAAATGTTTGAATCTGCATGCTGAATAGGTCCCCGGGACAGAAGGCAAGAGGTCCATCTTTTCTCTCTAATGGTGGGACTCTGAGTTGGCCTCTTCATCTTTCCCATAAAGGGGTGGGACTGAACAGTCTCCATGGTTACCTTTAGCTCTCAGAGTCTGTCATTTATAATTATAATGCATGTTGCATCTGTGTATTTCAGTCATTCTGAAAAGAAAGGTTTTTGTGTTGGCGAGGTTTTTGTCTTGGAAGGGCGTATTTATTTCTGTTGAATGGATGCTTTCTGGCTGACATCTGGCAAGGTCTTGTCTTGCTTTCTTCTGTGTGGACAATCCTGGTTTTTGCTTCAGGCCTGAATACACCACCCAGCTGATAGAGCATATCTGGTAGGACCACAGGCTAAGGAGTTGAATAGACTGGGGTTCTAGTCCCAGTTCCAAATCCCAGTTGAGCTAGCATCCTCATGTATGAAGTGGAGACGAGACTGGCTTGGCCCAGGTGAGATATTTAAAGAGATACCAAAGCTGCCAGCGTAGGGCCTGCCTATCCTGGTTGGTTCCCTACAGCCTTCCTACCTTCCCTTTCCAAGAAAGGTTTTCACATGTAGAAAAGTTAAAAGTTCTCTTCTCTTAGAAGTTGTTCTTGGGAAAAACTGTTTCCTCTACACGCGTAAAACTCTTCTGCTACCACATGCCTAAATTTCCACTCTGAGCGGTTCTCCTGTTCTCTGTGAACACCAGCCAGGTGTCCAGCGATTCAATTCAATTCTGGCACTAACTACCCGGAGTTGGCGTTAAAACTCCCAGGTTAAGGGGCTCCATTGCACAGGACACCCCAACCTTCCTCTTCCTATGCCAGTTGGAAGCCCCAGGTTGTCATCTGTCCTGAGTTGGCTGTAGATCAGGGTTCCCACAACCCCTTCCTTGGGTCTGATAATTTGCTAGAACTGCTCACAGAACTCAGGAAGACAATTTGCTTATGTTTACCGGTTTGTCAGGAAGGAACAGCCAGAGGGAAGAAATGCAGAGGGCAGGGTGTGAGGAGGGGCAGGGGCTTCCGTGCCCTCTCTGGGCCCCCCTCCCAGTGCCTTGATGTGTTCACCAACCCTGAAGACCCCACCCATCTTAGAGGGTTTTTATGGGGCTTCATTAGGTGGGCGTAACCGATTAAATCGTTAGCCTCTTCCATCCCCAGGGTCTGGGGTAGGGCTGAAAGTTGTGATGTCTTATCACCAAGAAAGTCACCTTGTTAGCATAAACCTTGATGAAGTTGGAAGGGGCTCCTTGTAAATAACAAAAGATGTGCCTCTTACCCCTGACATTCAGAAATTCCAGGGATTTTAGGAGCTCCTGCCAGGAACGAGGGGCAGAGACCAAATATATATTTCTTCTAATATCATAGTTGTAGACATTTGTGTAGAACCAGACATGGTTGGGAATTGTGTTTCAGTTTCTTCAGTTGAATGTATTGAAGAACCAGAAAGGAAACCAGATGTTTCTGGGAAACAGTGGATTGTGACCTGTGTTCAAATGCTCTACCTGCTTTACTACTTTCAATTATTGCCAAGTTTTGAAACCTACCACATCCCTTCTCCTACCTGACTTGTTGTACTTAGCCTCTTGCTTGTGACCTCTACCTTGATAAATTCCGATTCCCGTCTTCCTCTCTGGGCTTCCCTATTGAATGTGCAGTTAGTCAAACCAGCAAATATTTGTTGAATACCAGGTGTTGCCCTCGGTGCTGGCGGTGGGTGGGTGTCTACACCCCCACTGAGCTTGCGTGTGATGGGGGAAGGGGACAGAACATTGCCAGTGAGTACAAACTAATTTCAAACAGTGCCAGATATTTCAAAGCAGACTACAAGCAGAAGGCAGGAGGGGGTGCCACTGCACCAAGGCCCGCCAGGGAGGCCTCTCTCTGGCACTCGTGTTTGAGCAGAAACCTGAGTAAAATCAGAATGCAGATCATGCAGATACCTGTGGAAGAATGTTCTAGGCAGTGGGATACAAGTGCAGAGAGCTTGTGAGTTGTAACAATCTTGACATGTTCACAGGGCAACAGGTAGTGTGGCTTGGAAGGGGGAGAGGGGCTGCAGCTGGAAACCAGTCAGGCACACGTGCTGAGGGCCTGAAGGCCAAGGTCATGGCTGTGTGTTGTGCCCTGAGTATGGCAGACAGCTGCAGAGAACTGGAAGCTGGGGGTGGCAGGGTTGTATTTACATTTAAGACAATTACTAAGGCTTCTCAGTGAGAATACATGGGGGGCAGAGGGGAGCCCAGAGAGAGGGAGAGGGTGGAGTCCAGAAAGGTTTTGCTGGTGAGGAAACCAGATGAACTAACTGGGTAGGGATGGAGCTGACGAGGGATGGCTGGAACCCACATAGGGGATGAAGTGGGAGCTGGTGGGATTTGGTGTCAGGCAGAAGCAGTCTCACAGGAGCACGAGAACCCTGGGGGCTTCCCTTCTGCCCTGTGGATTGTACCCCTTCCTTCATGCCCCCATGCCTTGGCCTGACTCTGTGACTGGGTGGGGGGTGAGTGGGGTGATTAAGAAAATATTCTTCTCAAAACGCAGACAAGCAAGTGAAGTGGCAAGGTTGGGGTGGGGAGAGGGGAGGCCATTCTCCTGGCATGTGACGACCCCATCTACGACACCTTTCTTAGCTCAGATCCCCCAACTCTTTGAGGCTGGGGAATAGACAGGTGATGGAGGGAGGAGCTTCAGTGACCCCTGGTTTGTCCTTTGGGACCTAGAATCTAGGCGGTGGCAGCTAAGTCAAACTTCCTGGGTCCCGACCACAGTTCCAGATGATCCTTCATTTGACTTTCAGAATGGCTAAGAGCATCCACAGTGAGGGAGGCAGGGATATAGACAAAGCTGTGTGTATTATGATGCACTGACTGACAAGTCAGCAGACACTCAGCACCCTGAGACAATAGGCACCTAGGGTCTCCCAGTCGCTGTGGGTCAGGAGTCTGCACACAGCTCAGCTGGGTCCTTCGCTTCACTCAGAAGGCCCCACTCCAGGTGTCAGCCAAGGCTGAGGTTCTGAAGGCTCATCTGCAGGCTCAACCTGGGAAGCAGCTTCCCCCAGGCTCCTGAGTGATGGTCTGCAGCATCCAGTTTCTCAACAGTGCTGTGCTGAGGTCCTCAGTTCCTTGCTTACCTGGAGGCCACCCTCGGTTCTTCGCCACGAGGGTCTTTCCAACATGACAACTTGCTTCAGTGAAGCATGCGAGAGGGAGTCTACTAGCAAGAAGGAAATCCCAGTCTTCTGTGACGTAAACACATAAGCGGCCTCCCCTCAATGTTACCATAGTCTACTTGTTAGAAGCAAGTTAGCCAAGAAGAAGAGATTATCCGAGGCTCTAAATACCGGGAGGTGAGCATGTCTGGGGTCTGTCCCCGAAGCCGCCTGCCACAGCTGGGCATCATGGGTTTGTTCATAGAATGTCAGGGCTAAAATGACCTTAGGGATCACCCTGGGCACCCCTCTTTTTCACAGATGAGGAGCCTGAAACTCAAAGAGGTGGAGTGACTTACCCAAAGCCACAGCCACTGTGAGGCGGAGCTGGGACTCCTGACTTTTGACCCAGTGGACTATATCTAGCTCGCCCCAAGCTGGCGGGTTGTGATTTTCAAGCCTGCAGTTTTAGCCCCCAGGAGTTCTGTTCATCTGCATACTTTACGAGCCCTGCCCCTGTGGTAATCCCAGGCCTGAGTGTAAACGGGGTATGAATGTTCCATCTTGGCCTTTGTTTCAGACCCAAGATACTGAGGTTCTGCCTGAGTTTATCCAGGTGAAATCTTGTGTTGTCTGTTTTTTAATCCTTTATATCAGCATGTGTTTGAAGCAGAGAAAGAAGCCTTTAAAACAACACACTTGGCTTGGTGCCTGTAGCTCAGCGGCTAGGGTGCCAGCCACATACACTGGGGCTGGTGGGTTCGAACCTGGCCCAGGCCTGCCAAACAACAATGACAACTGCAACAGAAAAATAGCTGGGTGTTGTGGCAGGCGCCTGTAGTCCCACCTACTTGTGAGGCTAAGGCAAGAGAATCCCTTAAGCCCAGAAGTTTGAGGTTGCTCTGAGCTGTGACAACACGGCACTCTAATGAGGGTGACATAGTGAGACTCTGTCTCGGGGAAAAAAAAATTAAATAAAACAACACACTTCGTGAGCCTAACAGCCATCTCGCCTGTCTCTGACATTTTCCTTCCTAGCTGCCTCTGACACTGTAGATCATCATGTTGATTTTAAAGTTTAGCTTATCTCGGATCTAGTTGTCTGCTCTTGGCTCTCCAGCCTGGGCACTCCCTTTGCTCCTTTAGTCCTGGCCATGGTGTGTCATTTTCAGCTCTTGCACTCTAGGACGTAGGAGGTGAGAAGATAGTGCCCAGGACCAGCACTGTGTGAGAACTAAGGAGACAGACCTGCCAGCTGTCACCTGGTGCTTTCAACCTCTGTTTGTCAGAGGCCGAATGTGATAATGAGTCAGGAGAAGAAGGGCTTACCGCATGGCTGGGATTCAACCTGGGGACCTACTGTCAGAGCCAGGCAGGCTCCTACAGCAAAGAAGATGACACAGCAGTGCTTGGGAGGCCTTGCAGCCACCGTCAAGGGCATACGAAGGGTCTGGGGGCTTGGAACAGTGGTGGTCAAGATGAAAATGGTCGTGTTGAATAGTGACCCTAGTGAGCAGAGAGTGGGAGGCAGGCTGAGCTGTAGCTAGGCTATTTGTCCCCAGAATTTTTTTTTTTTTGAGACAGAGTCTCATTCTGTTCCCTGGGGTCAAGTGCCATGGTGTCATCATAGCTCACAGCAACCATAAACTCTTAGGCATCAAGCGATCCTCATGCCCCAGCCTCCCCAGTAGCTGGGACTACAGGTGCCTACCACAACACAACGCTGGCTAATTTCTTTCTTTCTTTCTTTCTTTCTTTTCTTTTCTTTTTTCAGTAGAAATGGGGACTTGTTCTTGCTCAGGCTGGTCTCCAACTCCTGAGCTCAAGCAATCTGCCTGTCTTGGCCTCCCAGACAGATGTGAGCCACCACACCCAGGCTATCCCTATATTTTTTGTCTTTATTTTTTTTCTTCTCCTGCCTGGAAGCCCAGGCATACACATAGAGGTGTGTGTCCTTTCTGCTAGCTGGCGAGGACAGTGTTGCCCGAGAGGCAGGTCTTGGTAGTGGTGGTGATGTTGGCGGTAGAGTTTGGTGGTTCCCTCACTGCTCTCTTAACTGGATAACCTCAAAGTTGTTCTCATTCCTACCCTCCGAGTTTCCCACTGGATGTTTGTAGACTCTAAACCTCTTTAAAGAGGAAGGAGGAATCAGTTTCCTGTCCCTGGGAGCAGTGAACCTTGACAACTACTTCCCTGTCAACAGAGAAGGCCTCCGGTTAGGTTAAACTCAGTGAAAATAGCAGAAAATCTTTCTCTTTCCAGACTGGGATCAAATGACTTGGTCTACATTGGATTCTAGGGTTATTGTTATTTTTTAAATACTCCCCTGACCAGTTATTTTAGAAACAGCAAGGCATTTTTAAAGTTGAAGAAAGCATTTAAAACAGCCCTACGGATCCCTTAGATGAGTCCGATGCTGCAAACATACCATGTTTATCTTCCCATTTGTTTTCACCTGATCCATGTAACAACCCCGGGGGCAGGTAGGGCGGCACGGCCCAAATTTGGTGGCTGTGGAGACCCAGATTCAGGAGAGTGAGTTGACGTGTGAAAGGACACACAGGCGTAGGTCACGCAAATGAGAACTGTGTGCAACCAGGATTCAGACCTCCAAGTCCAATGCTCAGACCGAACCCAAAGCAGCCTGATTTTATTACCTCGCCTGTGAAAGAAAGAAGGGAGGGAAATCAAGGGCGAACAAAGGGAGAGAAAGAAAGTGAGTGATGTTGAATGAAACATGAGAATGGGTAGTTTGCATGCAGAGCCTGGCGGTCATTACTGCAGGGCTGAGACCCGGTTCCTCACTCTTCCTCCCTCTTCCTCCCTCGGGCCCTGTGCTTCTGGGAAGCATAACCAACATCTACCCCGAGCGCTTCCATCCCTGTCCCTCCCGCAGTGCCCATGCTGATGTCATCTCCAGGAGTGGCTGTGCCCCTAGTGCTCGCCAATCCCCCTGTGGACGCCTGGCGATGGAGGGGACAGCTGGCTGCAAGGGGCAGTTCATCAGTATGCACCGTGGCTGGGGCCTGGCAGTCATTAGAATGCGTTATAAATTACTGGGAGTCCCAGGAATCTCATTTAGTTCTTACCCAGCAGCTGGAAGATGCAGCCAGCTGTGAAGCCAGGGGGTCCCCCGAAGATCTTGCCTAAGCACAGGGGCGAATAGGTCAAATGATCTGATGATGAGTAGGTAAGCTAAGGGAGAGAATCCTTTTCTACCGCATGATATATATATTGCTCTGGAGATGCTTTCGGGTGGGGATCAATTAGGGCCATGGACAGAGTTTGGCCCTGAGTGCCTCTGGTCGGAGGACTTGAGGAACATGCCAGGGTGTGTTCGTGAGTCACTGGGAAGGGGGTCAGGGATAGAGAAGGGTTAGAAATGGCTAAAGAGAGAGGAAGGGGGAAGAGAGGTGTGTGTGATCCCTTGTGACTGTCCCATCACGGTCACTATGACTATGATGTGACTGTCCCCTGTCCCATCTGGGTCTGGCCCCTCTTGGCCTTTTTGGCTTTGGCTACTGTGTCACCTTTTACAACCCCAGAAGGTGGCCTGAACGGACTATTCACTTTATCCTCTGGACCCTTGAACCCTGAGTCTCTACAGAAACCTGCCCAACGTTCAAGGCTCAACCCTAGCAGTAGGACCAGATGCTGTAGGTGACATCCGCTTACAGTTCTCACTTCTCAGCTCTAGAAGATGGATATTATTTCTAATCATTTTATTCAGAGGAGGAACGTGAAGCTCCAAGGGGTATGTGACTTATCAAAGGCAAAGTTCTGGTGCGAGTAGAACCCACCAGAGCTGCCCACTAAGTTCTTTTGCCCCTGATCATGGCTCTTTCCACTTCACACCACACTGGCACCTTCCCGGTGTGCCCTCCCCCATGATGCATTGCTGTACTGGACCTGGACACAGTGGCCGGGTCAGCCAGGTCTGACCTCCAGCCCTTGGTCTTTCTTCGTGCAGCCTTATTCCTGTAGTGTGTTTACCTCTTTCCTCAAGGAGAGGCTTTCCCATCACCTGACATTCTCATCCCTGTTGTAGGATGAGGCTGGCAAACATTTTCCACGAAGGGCCAGATGGTAAATATTTTAGGCTTTGTGAGCCATATGGTCCCTGTCACGACTTCTCAGCTCCGCCATTGTAGAGTGAAGGCAGCCATAGACAATGTATAAATGAACGAGTGTGGCTGTGTTCCAATAAAACTTTATTTAATGACACTCAAATTTGAATCTCATAGAATTTACATGTGCATGAAATATTTTTCTCCTAATTGTTTTTCAGCCATTAAAAAACATGTAAAACCACTCTTAACACTTGGGCCATCCATACAAAAACAAAAATTGGCTAGCAGGCCATAGTTTTACCCCTCTTGTATAACTGGATGGATAGTAATAATGTACCTTTGGGTAAAATTGTCACTGTGTTCCTTCTGCTGGAAGGACATGCAATTTAATCCTTTAACTGCAGGTGAAAGGCTTTGTCACCTCCTAGAGGGATTCAGCAGCAGAGGCTGTGATGGGTGGGTTAGGAGGGGTCATACCAGGCGGGTGGCTGGCTCTGCCTGACATAAGGTCAGTCCTGCTGAGCTATTATTGTCTCTTCAGTGAAAATGTTAGATTTAAATCCTATATGCCATTTGCCTTTGAGCTCTGTATGGAGAAAAAGGTCTTGCTTTGGTTCTTTAAAAAAATACAAGGCTCAGATCTTTTTGTGTGAGCTGTCATCAGCCATTCTGATTGTTGATCTTGTAAATTCGTGCTTTTTATTGTTGGCAGAGGGATTGCTTTTGTTTCCGAACAATTTCACGAAGTGTTTCTTCAGTTGGGACTTACATTGAGTTTCAACTTTAGCTGTACTATTCATCGCAGCTAGATTTTAAAGGCACAGATACCTGCCGCTATAGTCCAGAGGACTGCTTTAGACGCCGTCCTCAGTGTGTGGGCTTTGGCAGAGCGGGTGGGCAGCTGCTGGCTTTTGGCCCTGAGGACTGCACGGTTGGGCCCCCTCCCACATTTGGTCCCAGTTGATTTGCAGGGGCCAGGCATTGCCTGAAACTTGGCTGGTAACCCCTGGAGTGTCTTGAAGAGTTTGCTTTTTACCACTCTGGGGTACATTCTAGAGTAAAACCTTTCATAAAATATTATGCCTATTTGCAGTGTTTGGAAGGCAGCATAGGCAAGGAAATGGGGACTTAATAAGGAACTCAGTTTTCACTAGTACCCAACTATCTTCCATTCCCAAACTCCTGTCCCATGTTGCTGTTAGGAACCTTACCAGGAATGCAGTGGCTATGGTGTCAGGGAGCTGTTTGACTTACAAAGTCACCTTTCCAAAAAACCATTCCACAGCCTGAAGGAGCATTCATTCCTTTAGTATATTTCTTTACAAACTAGGGTCTGATAATCTGAGAAATAAATATTTAGGTAGATTATCCATCGTCATAACAAGATAATAACTTCTTCGTCTATATTTCTTCCCCAAATGTTTTTATTATACATAAGTGTTATAAGCAAGCAGTAGTTGCTTTGCTATTGTTTATAGATTAAGCTTAGAAGGTCCTTCAACTGTATTAAATATCATATTACCTGCCAGCATGGATTTATACTCTGGCTGTTTCTCTATTTAGAGGTGGTTCTCTGGTATTTCTTTTGTACTAAAGAAATAGAACTATCAATTTCCCAATTCTTTGAAAAGATTTATACATGTAGACTACAAACTCATGGTATTTAATTTAAATGAACAGGTTAGTATGCTGAAACTTTGAAATTTATGTTCTGGGAAGGAAAACCTTCTCAACTGGCTTTACAAGCTTTCAGTATTTGTAAGTTGACATTTCAAAAACTTAGAAAATATTTCTCACAAGATTAAAAAAAACTTTTTTTTCAAATCGTTGAAGACCCACAAGAAGTTGCAAAAAGGAGTACAGAGTTCCAATGTGCCTTTATATCAGCCTCCTTCACTGGTAACATCTTGTGTAATCACAGTATGTTGTCAAAGCCAGGACATTCACATCGGAATAATACTCTGAACTCAAATATAGACGTTATTTGGATTTCATCAGTTAGCACATGCACCTTTCTTAGCGGGGGGATAGGTCTCTGAAATGGGACCACAAATCTACAGGACTGTCCACCATTCCCAAGAAACTGCTTCATGTCACCATTTAACCGTCATGTTCTTCTCTCAGAAGGGTTGTGTTCAGACAGCTTCATTAGGACACAAAAATAGCAATAAAAGCAGTAGGTTTTGAGAAAGTATTTAGTTTTCAGTTGATTTCTGCAGTTGCACATTCCAAGCAAATGAGATTCAGAGAACAGAGACCCACATTCCGGTTGCGAGCACTTTCACGTTTACGTCTACGATCCATTTCAAGTCAGCTGTGTTAGGTGTGAAGTGCGAGGTGAGGTTTAGTTTGTCCCATTTGGATATCAAGTTGTTATAGCACCATTTCTTGAAAAGACTAACCTTTCCTGATTGAATCATCTCAAGCACCTTTGTCAGCATTGAATTCTGTGCTCTATTCCGTTCTACTTACGAGACTTTCCTTACGCCAGCACCACAAATTCTTGATTACTATAACCTTACAGTAAGTCTTGAAATAAGGCATCTTATTTCCTCCTATTGATATTTCAAAGTTGTTTTTGCTATCTTAGGTCTTTTGATTTTTCATGTAAGCTTTAGAACCAACTCATAGAGACCTACAAAAAACTTCGGGGGTTTTCATCAGCGTCATGTTGAACAGCAAGATTAATTTGTAGAGAATTGACACCTTAAAGATATTGAGTCTTCCAATCCATGAACGTAGTCTGTCTTTCCATTTATTTGGATCTCATTTAATTTCTCTCAACAATATTTTGTAGTTTTTAGGGCACAGTTCTTACACATATTTTCTTAAAAATCTCCCTGAGTATCTCATTTGATATGATGCCATTATATTTGTACTTCATTTAAAAAGAAATTTAAATTTCATTTGTTTGTTTGTTACTATGTAGAAATACAGTTTATTTTTGTATTTTGGCTTAGTATTCTGAGATCTTGATAAACTTATCAGTACAAAGAGCTTTCATCTTTAGGATTTTTTCTTACCTAATTATGTTGTTTGGGTATAGAAGATTTTCTTTTTTCTTTTTCTATGACTTTCATTTCTTTTTCTTGCCTTTTTTTTTGTTTTTTTAACTCACTAGAACCTCCACTACAAGGTGAAATAGAAGTAGAGCATACACTCTTGCTTTGTGTCTAATTTAAGGGCTGAAAAATTCAGTCTATTATCATTAAGTATGAGGCTACCTTAGGTTTTTTTGTAGATAATCCTTTATTAGGTTTTCTTCCTAGTTTATCAAGAATTTTTAAAAAAATAAATTATGAATAGGTGCTGAATTGTATCAAATGCTTTTCTTAAGCATCTGTTGAGATGATCTTTTTTTTTTTTTATAGTCTGTGAATATGGCAAGTCACATTTATTGAGTTTTTTTCAATGTTAAAACAACTTTGAATTTCTTGGATGAATCCCACTTGGCCATGACTATTACACTTTTTATCTATTTATGAATTCAATATTATTAAAGGATTCTTATGTCTATTTCATAAAGGAGATTTGGCTGTGGTTTTATTATATCTTTGGTTCTGACATCAGGGTAATGTGAGTTTTATAAGATGAGATAGGAAAAGTTCTCTCCTTTATTTTTTAGAGGAGCTTTTGTGGGATCGGTATTCTCTCTTTTTTGGATTTATTTAGAATTTCTCAGTGAAAATATGTGAGCCTGAAGTTTTCTATTTCAGATTTCCTATTTTTTGTGCCAGTAATTTTGGTAATTTGTATCTTTTGAGGTGTGTCAGTAATTTGTTGCCTCTCAGCTCCAAATACACCTTTCTATATGAGCTCTGTGACAGGAATTTCTTTGGTATTTCTCATTTAACATGAGCACGACAGTAAGCATTCTCCATAGAGAACACTGAGGGGGCGGGGGGTGGGTTGCTGAAGGAAGTTTCTCCATCATTTCTGGTGTGAGTCTGCCCCAGACATGGGCCCAGGATGCAATCACGCTGTGACCTCACAGCTGATGGTAACTTTTCCTCAACCCTCTCCAGGGAACCAGAGCCTCTGGGATGCTTCTGCATATGCTCTGAAGGCCTCCTGCCCCTGTCAGGGCCGGTTTCTGGCCATCTGTATTCCAGAGGGCAGCCAGTGCTTACCCCGTGTCTCCAGCCTGGCCAAACCAGCAAACTTCACTGCTTCCTGGTGGCTCCCCCACACTTTCTGAGCAGGTCTGTCTTCCTTGGGCATGCTCCTTCAGCCCTGTCATTAATGGTTAGTATTCTTTATGTTAGACTTTGCCTTTAACCTACCAGGTGGTTTCTGTCTCCTGGTGGGACCCAGAGTACCACAGGAATTTCTTGTAAGTGCTATCTGAGCTGAGACTTTTGTGACGTGTGGTTTTTGTCCTCATTTTCAAGAAGAGTAGGAGACAGTGCTGTGTATTCAACTGCCTGCCTTCCTTCACTACCTGCCTTCCTCCCACCCTCTTACGTGTTTTTTTTTTTTTTTTTTTTTTGCCTGAGATGTGCCCAAAATGAGGGAGAGGAAAACCAGAGTATGGTGACTAATATTTCTGCAAGAAATAAGGTTCAGCAATCCATAAACCACTGAAAGGGTTCCAGCATCACTGAAATGGTCAATTATGGCTTTTGTCTCCCAGGGTTTCATGGCATTTAGCTTATTTAGAATTTCTTTTCTTTTCTTTCTTTTTTTTTTTTTTTTT
>NW_003852469.1:1531492-1532708 GCF_000181295.1 Otolemur garnettii | reverse complement strand
CCAGCCACCTTAGGTGTATGTGGCTGGCGCCTTAGCCACTTGAGCCATAGGCACCGAGCCGAAAAACTATATTTTTTCAGGTATCACTGTGAATAGAAATAGTGCATCCACCTTTTTACATATAGTTAGTCAAAGCAAAAAGCCCCCAAGCTCAACTAACCAACCAAACTTTGCCGAAATACAGAATATTTTCTCCATTGCAGTTAGGCCTTTGGCATGAATTTAAATTTGGCCTTCCTGGGAATTTTGGGAAAACATTTTTCTTCATTGTTTTCGTAAGCCCTGTGAGGCAGAGATATAACTTCCCCAAACAAAACAGTAGGAAAAGCAGCTAACAATCCCCTGGATAATGCAAATGAATAAGAATTGCCAGAATTATTGCAAAAGTGCTAAAAGCCCTACTTTGATATTTTACATACCATTCCTAGACTTCAGTGGTTCAGAAATTCCTGTTTTAGCGATGCCAGCACACTAGGGAACAAAGTTTGTAGAGAAAATAAATTACATAGAGATAGTCTCCAACTTAGAAATGGGTCATGTTCCAGGGGCTGATTTGTAAATCAGACTGGAAATACATTTTTTCCTGTGGAAATTAGCTTTATAAAAGGTGGTTTGATTTTCTGGCTTATGTTATCAGAATTCTATTATTTTCTTTTTACTAAAACATATTAGTGTACTAATTTTCTATTGCTTTGTAATTAATTATTCCAAAATTCAGGTTCAGACAATAATCATTTGTTATCCTACAGTTTTCTTGGGTTGGAAATCTGGGCATGGCTTAGCTGGGTGCCCCAGGATCGTGATCCCTCAGAAGGCTGCAACCTAAGCATTACATTTTCCGAGGTTCGCTCACATGGCTGTTGGCAGGCCTCTGTGTCTTGCCACGTGGGTTGCTTCACAGGGCTACCTCTCAATAGGGCGACCGGTTTCCCTGCAGAGAGCTACCCAAGAGAGAACAGAGGGCACCCAGTATAGAAGTAACAGCCTCTAATCTACTCTCAGAATTGATCTCTTGTCTGTCCTGTTGTGTTCTGTTCTATAGAAGTGAATCTCTAAGTCTAGACCACACTCAAGGGGAAAGGAATTAAATTTCTCCTCTTGGCTCAGCACCTGTGGCTCAGGTGGCTAAGGCGCCAGCCACATACACCTAAGGTGGCGGGTTCGAATCCAGCCAGGGCCCACCAAACAACAATGATGGCTGCAACCAAAAAAATAG